>NC_133478.1:13844973-13874819 GCF_025370935.1 Choristoneura fumiferana
AAAATATATTGTAGTGCTGAACGCTGAGGATCTAATCATTTACTGTACAAATGTAACCTAATATAAAAAACAGTCTTTGCAAAGTACTTGCAGTTATAATATACATATAATTTTCAAGCAAGTCTGCTTTTTACGTTCTGAAACCATGGCCTATAGCTAAAAAAATGTTCTAACAAAACAGGACGCTTGGTGATTTTGTCTTTTTCACTTATTCAAGGAACTACGTCATCGCGAAATTTACTTTTTATGTGAGGACGGGCTTAACTTCGCGTACCTACTTTGCAGTAAGGTGTCCATCTGCTTCAATCAGCGCAGATTAGTCCTATTTTTTATTTTATTTATTGAGGAAGACAAATAACAACAATCATATAAAGTTAATATACATGCAGATAAATCATGAGCCAGCAAAATTATAAGAGGATTGAAAAAAATACAGACGGGATAAAGATTTGGTACTATCAAGGACCATATATGGTTCTTGGTACTATTAAACTATTTACCTACTTTCAGGTAACTAAAACGAAAGGAAAATACCAGCAAGTAAAACGCTAAATCAAATACATGCATTTATGTTATATACAAATAAACTGATCAATGATTGACTCTTTACTCATATGAACATAAAAATTGCTAACAAAATGATCGAGCACGTTATTTATTTTAAACTTAAACCAAGAAACATTTTATCAATTACGACTACACGTCCAGATAAAACATGGTGTAGGTAGGTTTCTTTTATTTTTCAATTTAAAATATGTCTTTCAATGACGCCTTAGGGATTAAACTCACCAGTAGGTAAATAGCGAAGAAAGTGTTACGAGTATAGCACGTTATTTGCGTACACATTTTAAACCTTATTTGTGTGTAACAACTGCAATAATTATTCATAAACTCTGTCCTAGATCTTGTGTCTACTTTAATTATAGAATGCGCAATGAAGTTTAACAAAGTAAAGCTAGAAGGACTTAAGTAGTACTTAAATCAAACCGCTCAGAACCAGTACTTAGTCATAATCATAGTAAAGACATTTGAGAATTTAACGTTTAATTTTAGACTGCGTTGCACAAAATTTTATAGATAGAAAGGTGATTTACACTGAATCTAATTAACATGTGTGTGTTCCACATTTCTGTTTACAACTCTTATAAAATATTTTTTCCATACAATTGAAATAGGCTGCCTAATGCTTACCTTGGAAAATTTTCTCTATCTTATGGTGGTCTCTTTCTTATGATGTTTGGTAAAAAGTTATATTTTATTGTACTAGCCCTGTATTTTTTGTAAATCTTTGTCGAAAATGGAATTTATCCCTGCTTTGCTAGTATTCATGGATATCCTACTCCGAGGACTCCCAAAGACCGTTATCGAGAATACGCTTTAATGATGTTTGAATTCAATTATTATATTTGCTAGTTATAAAGTGCGTAGAGATAATTTCGCAGTTACTTGCCATGAAATATAATTTGTTTGGAGTAAACAATACGAAGTTGGTTGTCAACTTGTGAGACAGGTAGGTAAACAAAAAGATTTTGTTACAATGATAATTATTGGGACCGACAAAAGTGAGTTTTTCTTTCAAAAACATGTTTTTTGTTATTTTAATTGTTTATCGTGAATTTATTGTTGACCAAAAATTCGCTAGCGCTAATTTCGCATAGTGTAGGACGCCAACCGCCAGGTGGAGTGACGATCTGCGAAAGGCTGCTGGTGGAAGCTGGATGCGTGTAGCCGAGAACAGGGCGCAATGGCGCTCTTAGGGGGAGGCTATGTCCAGCGGTGGACTGGTATAGGCTGATGATGATGATGATGATGAAAACTTATAATGAATTTTCCGCTTACCACTGATCCATGACAACGAATACTTTATGCCCGGTTGAGGTTATGAATACGTAAAAGTATCGAAAGTTTTAAAAATATATACCTACCTACTGGCGTATTGTTTTTTCTGATGAAGTATTTCTCAAAAATGGCAAGGCTAGAATATCTATATTTTCTACAATAATGTAGTAGATTAAGTACATAATCAATTTATCGTACCTACTCGTATTAGTATTGGTAGAAAAAGGAAGATAAAATAACACAACTATCAAGTACCTGTCTGGTTTAAACACAGCTCAGGAGAAACGTTACTTAACATGGACACCCCAGTAACGATATCTCATTTTTCATCCAAATTCAAAATCTTAACCCACAGCCCGCAGCCACTATTAATTTAGATTCACGTCATTTTTCCCGCTCTCTACGAGTGGGCTGCAGCAAACGATTTGTTTTGCTTATTGCGGAAGATAAGGGCGCAGTCCTATTTCATTGCTAATGGCTTAATAACCCCCGAGGGTGTCGACCCTCGTGCTTTGATGAGCCAACTGAGTCACCTGGGGTATGTTTGAAACAGTGTTTACGTGTTTACCTTATATTTGGACCTGGTTGCAAGTGTTGCCAATTTAAGCAATCCTGAAGGGGAGGGGTGCAATTGCTTTTATTT
This sequence comes from Choristoneura fumiferana, assembly GCF_025370935.1. Taxonomy (NCBI): domain Eukaryota; kingdom Metazoa; phylum Arthropoda; class Insecta; order Lepidoptera; family Tortricidae; genus Choristoneura; species Choristoneura fumiferana. Next base: position 13,847,456 of record NC_133478.1, read on the forward strand.
CTCATTTCTCACGTCAAGGCCCAATCCAGAGCACCGCGAGAAAATTATACTTTTTAAATCTAATATTTATGTGTATACTTCCTGTATTTTATAGCACACTTATCGTTTTAAGAATAATGCATATGTAAGTCAAACTATTTCATACCAAACTCCGGATAAATAAAAACTCCTCGAGCAGAGGGCAGTTTACGGGATAGTAAGGTTATAGGTAACTAAACCGCGTAATCTCGCCGACCCCACTTCCTACATAAAACATTTTGCACACTATTCTACTTGGACTTACATTTTATCATAAGCACGCAATCGCCTGGGGTCCAATCCTGAAGCCCTCTGCGCCATAACGGGCTCATAAAAACTCTATGTGTTCATACATTCATAAAGTCCCGTTTGGACGGATGCACGCAATCTCACGATGGTCGTACGAAATTTATAAACCCTGGTTTTTATGTGTGGCCAGTAATATGAGATGGCATCGCGGGTGCGAAGGGCACTGCCATTTTATACTAGCAGATGGAAGATTAGAATACGGCGTGTTGGATATACTTCGAAGATGATTGTCGGTCCATTCAACCGCCCCATCTCAACTCGATAAACGAACTGGAGTAACAAAAAAGTTTCTCAAAGAAAAATTGATACTGCATAGCAATACTGTTAAAATATTCGTCAAATTAAAACTTTGGCAAGCCAAATCGGCGCGCTTCAAAGCTCATTTCGAATTTCAAAATAAATCGTTCGAGAACGGTCTTTTGAAATGAACTGAAAGTATTTCCCGTTCAAACCTTGCATTGTTCCAACTTCTTCTTTTTAATGGGAAATTCCGTTGAAATACTTATGAGTTCTCGCTCCAGGAACTTACCTGTAACAATGAGGGATAATAGTAAGCATTAGGCTGTAAGTACGAAACTATGTCACGAAAATGGGTTAATAGAAAAACTTAACTGTACCTAGCTCTATGACCTGTATATCTATTTTTTTTACGTTGTCAACCGCCACGGCAACGCCATTTTGAAAAATAACTATAATTGATTCGATTAAAAAATATTATAGTTCTTTAGAAGATAACGATGATGTGTGTTTAGAAAGTGGTGTTACTAACTAAAAAACTATGAAACTTACGTGCTATTCTGGGACTATACCTGTACTTGTTACTACTTGAGTGGGACAGACATGAATAGAAATTAAAGTATACCTATATCTTCGTGATTTTATATATGGATGTATTTATGTAAACTCTTCATTGCACATTTTTTAAATAAACAATACAAATAAATATAAATGTACAAACGTGAACTTTTCCCCACTAAATGATCTGAAGTCGTGTAAACAAGTTTTAAAAAAACATGTTGGAGAAGAAGACGACAAAGGGACAGGTATGATGTTATGTTATTGTCGATTTTTATATTAAACTAGCTTTTGCCCGCGGCTTCGCTCGCGTTAAATTTGGGGTAACAATTAACATACATTTACTTTTTGCGATCCTTTTTTTCGTGTTTTGATTGATTTTTTGGAGGCTTTCATGGAAATATAAATACAGTAAGACGTTGTTTTAGACAGATGGTGCACATTTTGGAATTCAAAAATCAACCTAGATACGTAATTAATCATTCATAATTCGTACAAACTCTGAAACCCTGTTTCGCTGAAACGTTAAATACGTTAAAGTACTACGCGTTTCTTTTGCCGGCGAATTCCTACACGATATAGGATATAGGATTGTATCTCAAGAAATTGTAAAGTCCCCGCGGGACATGAATTACTGTTATGATCTATTTTAATATTCTTATTTGTCGATGAGAGACATATTGTAGCTTTCTATTATTAAAAGAATTTTGAAAATCTGCCCCGAAATTAAATTCACTTATTTTTATTATACGGAAATTTTGCATAAAAAAAAGAAGTCTGTCCATCAGGGATATTGTAGCTTTCTATTGGTAATAGAATTATTTAAATCAGCTCAGTAGTTTCAGAGATTACCCCCAACAAACAAAGAAACAAACAAAGTTGAGATAATTTCCTATTCCACGGGATTTTCTAAAAATCTTTCCCTAGTGCACCTCTATTACTTTAGGTCCATCTATGCCAATTTCAAGTCTCTAGCACCAGTAGTTTTGGCTATGCGTTGTCTGTCAGTCAGCCAGTCATGGTACTGTTCAGGTAGAGTTAGGTATAGAATTATAAATAAATCAACCCTGAAGTTGAATTCACTTTTTGATATCCCGCGGGAGTTTTACGTTTTCCCGGAGAAAAGTAGCGTATGCCAGTCATGGATAATGTAGCTCCCAATTGGTAAAATATATTTTTAAATCAACCCCAATGATGAATTTACTTAAGTATTTCGATCTTGCGGGAATTTTGCATTCTTCTGTAGAAAAGCAGCCTATGTCAATCAGAGATACTGCAGATTACTATTAGTGAAAGTTTTTTTAAAAGCGGCTCCGAATTTGGATTGTCTTACTTACTTCTATGTACCTATCCTGCGGGAATTTTGCATTTTCTCAAAGAAAAGTAATGTATACCAATCAGCAATAGTGTAGCTTTATATTAGTGGAAGAATTTTTAAAATCAGCTCTGAAGTTGAATTCAGTTTTTTCTATCCCTTGGGAATTTTGGATTTTCCGAAAGAAAAGTGGCCTGTCAATCGAGGATAGTCATATCATATGAAAGAATTTTTAAAAGCAGTGCCAAAGTTGAATTTACTTATTTCTATCGCGGGAATTTTTCATTTTCCCGAAAAACGTATCCTATGTCAATCAAGAATACTGTAGCTACTTTTGTTGAAAGAACTTTTAAAATCAGACCCGAAGTTGAATTCGCTTATTTCTATCCCGCGGGAATTTTGCATTTTCCTGAAGAAGAGTAGTCTATACTCATGAGGAATAGTGTAGTTTTCTATTGATGTAAGAATTTTTCAAATTATACCCGAAGTTGCATTCAGTTTTTTCTATCCCATGGGAATTTTGTAATTTCCCAAAGAAAAGTAGCCTTTGCCAATTGGGGATAGTCATATCACATAATATGTAAGAATTTTTTAAATCAGCTTCGTAATTGAATTAATTTATTTCTATCCCGCGGGAATTTTGCATTATCCCGGATAAAAAGTAACCTATGTCAATCAAGGATAGTGTAGCTTACTAACGGTGAAATAATTTTTAAAATCGGCTCATTAGTTTCAGAGATTCGACTACAAACAAAGAAGCGAAAAAAGTTTAGATATTTCCCTATCCCGTGGGAATTTCAAAAAATCCTTTCTTAGTGCGCGTCTACATCTATTAAGGAACATATATTCCAAATTTCAAGTTTCTAGCCCCAGTGGTTTGGGCTGTGCGTTGATCTATAAGTCAGTCAGTCAGTCAGTCAGTCAGTCAGTCAGTCAGTTTCTTCTTTTATATATATAGATATTGTCGCTTTTATAAATGAAATAGGTAGACAATGCTTAGCATATTTTTTTAAATTATACAGTGAACGGTGCGGTGCATTCGCGTCTTCTTCATCTTTAACAGGTTTCTGTAGCGCCTCTTAGCAATAAGTATTTTTGTAAACACTTTTGTAAAAATAAAAATAAAATAAAAAAATCTCTTCCCGCAAACCTGTTGTAGCTTAGATTTTTTATTTAAAATGCTTAAATATCAACAATTTCATAATGTAATAAAGATATGACAAGTAAATTAATTTGCCATCCGTTTTCTACTACTTATTTTATGTCGTTTTACACTTACTTTATTTCGTAAAAACCGACTTACATGTCCTATGAGTTGTTAAACAAACCGGATATTTCATAAAAAGAAATAACGTATTGTCATGACGAAAGTCTCGATAAAACCAATGACACATTTTCCCAAATTCTCATATTATACGAACACTTTATATGCATGTGCGTTCACCTGTCAATTATGACTGCTAAAAAACAGCCCCGACTGAACTGAATATTGGATATCCGGCAGTAACTATGTTACCCGTTTTCCGGATAAAATTTTCCAGATTAAATACGGGGTCCAATTTCCCAGGCTAATCGATTAAGTACGGGTTTTTTTAAAGAATCTCTCTTTAACCAATACGACAGTGACCTTTGAATCAGGATCGGATATCCGTAATAACAAACTATCCGTAACGGTAACCGAAGCCGATAAAGATTTCGGATAGTTTCGGACAGGGGCGAAGTCTAAAACCGGATCTTCTACATCTATTGTTCATTATGTATTGTGTAATATATAGATTTTTTGTATTGATTCGTTGTGTGCAATAAATAATGGAACTGGTCAGGGCATGTGGCACGCCGAGGGGATAACCGCTGGGCCCATAGAGTGCTGGTATGGAGACCACGGACCACAAGAAGAAGTGTAGGCAGACCCCAGATGAGATGGTCTGATGATATAAAGAGCTACGCCGGACCGTACTGGCTCAGGAAGACGGAGAATAGGACGGAGTGGAAAAGATTAGGAGAGGGCTACATCCAGCAGTGGATAGATAAAGCCTGAAAAAGAAGAAGAGAAGAAGAATAAATAATATTTGTATTTCTATTGCTAAGTCGTAATTTAAGACGCGTTACAAATACAATTGAAGTCAAGCCATTTATATTCCTATTTGTATTTTACTTTTACACTTCCTTAAAAAAACAATATCCGTAACCGAAACCGAAACTATCGGATAATCTGTAATAGTTTAACATCCGTAACCGTAACCGAAACCGGTATTATGTTAGACATTTATCCGTATCTATATCCAGATCCGTAATGTTATATCCATAACATCCCTGCTTTGAATAGCTTGATTAGACCCTTATGCCACTGTTGTAGAAAAACGAAACCAATTAGAAAGGTCACAGGCTCTAAAATTCTCGGTAATAGGTCCCGTCTGTTAAACTTAAGTTAAGTACTTAACAGATTCTAGACCACAGGCTTATTTTTTATGTTTTGTTTTTTAAGGTAGTCGCGTTTTTGACTTTTAAAGCTTGGCTGGAGCGAGCTCCTTCTTGGGGTAAACAAGGGTGTTTTAAATCTATTTTTCTCCAAAGAAACAAGCATCTTCCACTTATCTTCTCCGAGTATCTTCGACGTATCTTCTCCAAAAAAACAAGAATGAACAAAAAAACTCTTAGAAAAGTTACCTACTGTTTAGGCAAATATTCCAAGAACTTATTACATCCAATTCCATGGAACGTGAGTTGGTGTAGGAAGAAACTGAAAGCGGAATGACTTTAAGATTACTTGAGTCTTCTTCTAATGAGGCGGAATATACATTCCCCCGTACTTCGTCACACGACAAATGCGTGTAATTTCATAAATTACGTTATAACTAAGCTTGTTAATATGGACCCTGGCAACTTCCCCTAGCTTTTAAATGGACCCGACTCCCTACTTTTCGCCCCCCCGGCGTTCTGATTACTGCTGTAATTAAACGGTATGACACGAACAAGTCGGGTAACCAATGACTAGAATGCCCATGAATACGCGCTAAGACCGCTGTTTGAAACTTATGAGATTCTTGCTAATAACTATAAATAGTGTAAATTCTTTATAACGTCACTCGATTTAACGACAAATATATACATATTTGTATTTTGTAAGCCGTGGTGGCCGAGTGGTTTGACCTATGGCCTCTCAAGCAGAGGATCGTGAGTTCAAACCCCGGCTCGCACTTCTGCGTTTTTCGAAGTTCATTTGCGGAATTACATTTGAAATTTACCACGAGCTTTACGGTGAAGGAAAACATCGTGAGGAAACCTGCACAACAAACCTGCGAAGCAATTCAACGGTGTGTGTAAAGTTCCCAATCCGCACTGGGCCCGCGTGGGAACTACTGCTCAAGTCCTCTCATTCCACTCGAGAACTTTTCGGCTCCATCAGCCATCTGTTCTCGGTGCTATACAGCCCACCCATCGCCATCTACATCGAGCTAATTCGTTTAGCTATGTTGATGACCGTTTTTTAACGTAAAATGTAGACCCAGGATATTCTTTAGTATCATAGACAAAACTGAAACTGAAAGAACAGGAAAATTGAGAACGGGAAAAGTTAATAACAAACGAAAAACGGGCACGTGTTGTCATCTTAAAAAATGATCTTCACATTTTAATTAATAATTGCGATTACATCTTAATTACCACCTGTAATTACGTGCGACACGGGGGCGTATTACGTGCGAGATAAAGCGCGCGAGAATACTCGACGTTAGTGATGGGACGAGTGTTGCGTTTTGCGAATGCGATATGAGTATTGGCTTTTAAACTTACCCGCGGTAAAATTTTCCGAGATAAAAATTATCTTACTTTCTTCTTAGTGTCTCAAACTATCTCTACTTTACTGTGGCCCAGAACAGAACTAGGAATAATATTAAAAACAGAGGTTCTATAGGTCACCAGTAATTGGATCATCATGGTCCCACTTAATTAAAATTAAAACTTAACTTTTGTTTTTTTTGTTTAATCGTAAATTCAATGTACGCCATCCTAGAACCTAACTGACATCGCCTTTTAAAGTCACTGAATTAATGTTGTTCAGTTTGACGAGTACGGTCTATGTTATAATTATTTGCCCGTGTTACAGGCCACACCCGGTATACCAAATCGTAACGGTTGCCGTCGGCTTTCTATGCCCGCAATAAATGTAAAATTTTCAGGGATAAAATATGTAAGCACCTACATATATCCTATGTCATTCTCACGATACCAAATTACCTTCATGCCGAATTTTATCACGATAGGTTGAGTATATTTTAAGCGTGATAGCGTAAGAAAAAAAATATAATACTCGTTTTCTCATTTACAGTATAAGCAAGGAAGTAAGGTTGGACGCTCGGCTATAGCCAAACCAAGTAACCAGTACGGGTTGATCGCGTTTTGACAGCTCAAGGAAAATATGTCAATTGATTAGTGGTGTCAAGTAGCCCATTGTAGAGTTCTAAATACATTTTTTTTTGGCAAAGTGCCTCGCAGCAAACGCAATATAAACAAAAAAAAACACTTTTTTCAGTAAAATATTTGCAAAAAGTTTTTGCCGGTGCGTATGAGATTCGTTCCATCACTCGACATTTGCCTGCGTCGGCGATGACGGAGGGCCCGCGCGGGACGAAGATTACAACTTTTTCCAAAATGGAGTTACGTTCCAGCAGAATTTATATGAAGGCATTATTAAACTGAGACTCCAATTTGCAAAGTACAATCGGCATAATTTTGGTATTAATCCAGTTTTGTTTTTTACTTTCCTTTGTTTGCCACCTGGAGGGTAATGTAATGACTCACCCACTTCGTATACGGTACTTTATCACGCCATCCTGCTAACTCCCGTGACATTATGACTTTGTACTTTTAATACACTGTAACAAAGTTTCAGCCTTGCATGAAGATAAATTCAAGATGGCTCCACATTTAGCTTTTGTATCATAAATCTTTACGCCTCAAAATGTCATTTCATGGCCGCAATAACAGATAAAGAGTATCATAAATCAAGCGCTTGAATATTTCATACGCAGGCTAGAACTATCGCACTTATGGTAACAAAATACACGGGCCAGACAAACCTCACGGCTATATATTCACTCAGTAAGCCGTAACACGGAACAGAAACACGTAACTCCGTGATCTCGTTATTTTCTCGCACTTACGATACGTTTTCCCCAGTTTTCCCGTCCCAATCGATATAGCTTACGCCTTGTGTTTTAAAAACCGTTTTGCCGTCATATAAATTCGATCAGCCGCTGTGCCCGGCGTATGCTATAAAAAACATTAGCATACACTAGCGACAGTGGCTTCGGCCATATTTTATTACCGATACAAAATACGCTGCTAACTTAACATACAAGTTACAATATTGAACCGTACAGTACCAACGCAAGGTCTAGCGACACAATATACTTACGGTACGCAGCGTGAAAATTCACGTATCCAACCTTTGAACTTTATAACAAAATTGAACCGTATACTTCTACAGCAAGGTTTAAGTTGGTCCACGAGCATAAACGAATGTCAACTGTTCCCAACAATAAGCCGTGATACAGTAGCTTAGCGTCTGTATTTCAACGCTGACGTCCAGAGGGATTCAAAGGCGTAATCGATCACAAATTGTTTGATTATGTACCTAATTACAGTGGCCTAAGGTAGCGTTTGCTGTGTCTTTGTTGTGGTTCGTGTTGATGTAAATTGGGTCTTATTTGCTTGGTAGTTAGGGTGTGAATGGTGGGGGGAGGCGATGAGTCAGAGGCTCGTTTCCCGCGGTTGAAGGGTGTCTGCCGATATCGGCGGCGCCGACCGGCTAGTGATGTCCGGCTATCGAAAGTCTTGGTGTTAAATATCGTTAGTGTTATCAATAATATCGAAACGATAAAGAGGGTGACACCATTCTATAGTCATGTCAAAAGAATTTGAAATGTTGCTAACAAGTTTCATATTTTTTGCCAATTTTATCAAAATTCTATACGCGATATGCTATCAAGAAGGTCTGTATACTCGTATTAATTAATACATACATAATATATAAATTGTCCCTATTTCCCCTTGATCAATCCATAACTTGAACAACTTTAGCCATTGCATCCATCTTTTTTTAACGTTTTCTCATGCTTCGTAGAAGATTTTTACAAATAAAAAATAAGGAACTCGCAGAAAATTAAAAAAAAATGCTATATAATTCTAACTACTACCTATAACAAGTTTTCTGATTTAATCTTAGCGCGTTAAAATACAACCGCCAGTATCGATCACAAAATGTTTGGCCCGGGTTTTTTTAAAACTATTGAATTTCACTACGTAATTTTTGAAATTACCACGGGGTTTCTTACGACTAACTTGTCCCCATAGGTCATCATAGGTCATGTGTCGTGTCACCATAGTCACCAATAAATAGAATAATATAGAATTAATATTTATGAATTATTTTACACCAATATAGAATTAATAAATATTTATGAATTATTTTTGCATTTATTGCCCTTGTAAAAATACAAATATTATGTAGAGTAGATGTAAAGTAGAATATTTTCTTTGAATTTATTGCTCACTGGAATGGAAATATTCTCAATGGAATTAATCAGATTTGTCTGTCAAATAAAATAAGCATGTCTGTCCGCAACCTCTATTTCTATGTGGTAAGTTTGATTACTACGACTGGCTGGTGCTTGTTTGGTGCTGTTTGATTGTTTTCAAGGCTAGAGTGAAAGCTGTTGCTGAACCAGTAAGATACCTTTGCACTTTTAATCAGGTGAGATAAAAGTCAATCACAGGTCTGCGTTATGTAAAAAAGTCTTACCCCCAACAGGGTGAAACATCACCACCCATTGATTAATTTTATTTGACGGAAAATATGATGCCGTCTCTGTTTGTTTAGTTCGAATAGACGGAGACGGCATCACATTTATTCGTCAAATTATCGATAAACAACCAATGTTCTCGGCAACCCTACCGTAAGGTCAAATGCAAACTTTACCTTTGCCACCGAAAGCTGTTGCGTTTTATTGGCTCAAGATAAGAGTACTGTGTTCACACTACTGAAGACCTTGTTCAATGTTTATATGGCGTTAAGTTAGACAATAGAACTCGCCTTTATATTGCCCATGCTGATGTACAACAGAAACCCTATGCGGAACAATTGTGATACCTATCACACGACCGATATGCTTGTGGCTGTTAGGACTATTTTGTAGTGCAAACATACGAGAATTGGTAAACTTAAATATAATAAATTTATTTAGGCGTACATTTGAGGTCGATATCAATAAACTATCTTTTCGCCCGCTCCGCCTTTTGGACCCACACTGTCCACTATATCAAAACGTCCACTATATCACTATGTTTATTTAACGTTTGGGCTCCACAGAAAACCAGCGTTACTGCACATAATGTGCGGCAACACATGCTGAGTGGAGACCCTTTTTGGTATCCTGCCGTGTTACCAAGTAACATAGTTTTAGTGCTAGTTCTAGTCTTAGTTTAAGGTGGTGCTTATGGAGCCAAAATAAACCTTTCTTTCTTTCTTTCTTTCTATGATAGCTTCTTTGACCGTTCCTTCATTCTCCAAGCTTTGTATAGAAAGTTAATTGTATACAAAAATTTTACTAATTACTTTTTATTTGAATGTGAGAAGAAATTTTACTCGAAAGAAGGCTTTCAAACTACCTACCTGACAGTTTTCAGTTTCTCCCTTTCAATAATTTCTGTCTTAAATGTCCTTGTACAAAATAAACAAGTGAATCCACAGTGAAACCCAAGTTATTCAATAAATAATGAGTCACGCCTCGATCTTAGTTAAAAATTGACGAGGCCCGGACACCTAGCCGGCGTTACCAACGATTCCTTCGGAAAACGGTTCAACAATTCCATTTAACTGATGTAATACGTCAAAAAAGGGACCAGTCGGATATATAGCTCCTTTAAGGCAGAAACGACGTGGTTTTCTTGACTTTGTAAAATGTAACGAGTTTTGCGCATTGTCCAACGTCGGATGTCAATTCAGAAGGACATAAAGGCATTCATTTTTTACGAGGAAAAGGCTTTCGCTTTCCTAGAACGATTTACATAGGTACCTATACGTAAGTTGTAGAGCGAATTTGTTTCTATAGGTACAACAGTTATAAAGTTATTTCCTGTGAGGGTTTCCAATTATTTTTTTTTGATATCACAGAAATCAAAATTTTGACAAACTACAGAGTAAGATCGAAATAAGGAAATAGAATCGGTGAAAAGTTTGACAATAATGAGCATGGGGTACGGTCGCCATGAGATATTTCAGAGCGGCCAAGGTGGTCAAAAATATCAGCACATGCACTCTATTAATAATTTGTATTGTATTGTATTAACCTCCATAATCTCTTCTTTAGTGGCTCCAAGAAGCTGTAGTCACAGCGGCCACACCCCGGGAAACCACGACAGTGGGCTAAACCTAAAGAAGGTGACTACAAATGTACGCAGATGCGTACACCAGCAGAGTAGTTAACGGAAGATTCTCCGTAAAGATAATAAGTCTATGAACTAAAATAATTTCCTTGCTCACCCGCGACCTTACGATAGCTAAGCTTATGCAAAATATGCGTGTTCATGCAGTTCCTCCACCTCCACACTGTAAGAACACACACAAATCACACAAACCCATCTATCACCACCATCACACTACACTGACGCGTTTCGAACTCAAACAGAGCTCATCTTCAGAGTGACACAACCGTACACCATGCTACCAGTTGTTAGACTAACGAACCACAACCACCGTTTTAACTTGTCACTGTAACTCCCCAAGTACCCACATACGTTTTATGAAACAAAACAAAACTACCCACAAATTATTAATAATTTTTTTAACCGTCCTTCAAAACTACCTTGATTTTTTATTTATTTACTGTCAAGGCATGTTTTATTAACTACCATTGCTGAAATTAGATCCAAGCCGTAGCAAGGGAGATGAAACTAAATTTACCTGCTCATTAATAATAGACCCCATACTGTTATATCTAATTATCTCCATGCATTCTAAAACATCGAGACGAAACCCCTTGCCACAATAATGTAACACTTCATACGAATCGGAGTCCGATAAAGAATGATTTAGTTCCAACAAATGTTTGGCAAAATTCGACTTATCAGGATGCTCATTCCTATATGCCGAAACATGCTCTTTAAATCTAGCATTAAAACTGCGTCCTGTCTGACCAACATATACTTTACTGCAGTCATTACAAGTGAGCCCTTGCTACGGCTTGGATCTAATTTCAGCAATGGTAGTTAATAAAACATGCCTTGACAGTAAATAAATAAAAAATCAAGGTAGTTTTGAAGGACGGTTAAAAACATTATTAATAATTTGTGGGTAGTTTTGTTTTGTTTCATAAAACGTATGTGGGTTCTTGGGGAGTTACAGTGACAAGTTAAAACGGTGGTTGTGGTTCGTTAGTCTAACAACTGGTAGCATGGTGTACGGTTGTGTCACTCTGAAGATGAGCTCTGTTTGAGTTCGAAACGCGTCAGTGTAGTGTGATGGTGGTGATAGATGGGTTTGTGTGATTTGTGTGTGTTCTTACAGTGTGGAGGTGGAGGAACTGTATGAACACGCATATTTTGCATAAGCTTAGCTATCGTTAGGTCGCGGGTGAGCAAGGAAATTATTTTAGTTCATTGATATGGACCTCCGCAAAGTAACGCCTGATTCAATAAATTAATAAGTCTATATTGATATGAGGCCGCTTTTTGGCGATATAGCAGGGTAATGCGAGAAACCTTAAGGGCGTCTGTCAGATTCCATATAGTGACTTGCGGCCTTCTCGCTGCATCTCAACCTCTGCTGATCGTACCGGTTTGCCGGTCCATTGGGCTACAGAGGTGGGGACGAGTGAAGTGGACTTGCGTCCGCGCAAACACTTCACTATAAATGCAGATGACCCTAGCTATTCTTTATGTTAATTCATAGAGGATAGTTTTGTGGGGTCACCGTCATCGAAACCGATACCTCGGCCGCTCCGAAATATCTGATGGCGACTGTACCTAGTAGTTTTCGACTATTAGCTCGATACCTACGGTATCTGCGAGAACCCGCAACTGCGTCCCTTTTCAAAGTACACAGTTCGATCTAAAAGAGACCCTCGCATTGACAAATACGAAACAGCAAGGCCAGAAGCAATTTAACTTTTTGAATTCGATTTCTCTTGCTACGGATGTGTTATCATTATCAATGGTTATAGATGTGTGATGACCGCAGAAAACCAGTGTTGTGTGAATTATTGAGAGATCGTGTGTTTAAAGAAACAATGTAAATCGAATTAAATAATAAATTGAGAGTTGATGGCTGGAGCAAATTATTGCAAGAGCTATGAATGTTGCTGTAATGGGTATTTCTCATTTTTGTGCACACACTCGCTTCCATGGATGTCACTAAGATGGATGTAGGTAACAACTCTTTCTATTTCAAAACTTTAATCTTATGATGAATTTAAATACGTAGGTACAAATGTCAAAGTAAGAGGTAAAGACAAACAAGTGTTAAACTAAGAGCAACTTAACGAGCGTTTACGAACAAGTAAGGATTATAAAGTCGTATAAATAAATAAAAAGTTGCATAACAATTGGTTAGTTAAAGCAGACAAGCCAACTAAGGAGATGTTCCTAAAATTAACTACCAGATATCTCCGGTACTTTGCAGAAGTTTTTATTAATGAAAAAGAATACTAACAAAACCGTGATGAAATCAACTAAATGAATATAAAGCTTCTGTCGACATTCAAACTTAATAAAGTTTCATGGATTTCTTTGTCAATCGTAATATTTTAATGATTGGACCCCCAGCGCCAATTGACCCAATTCAATCTCCTTTGCAAATTAAACGTAGGTACAATAACGTTAATCAAAATGATGATTGGCTCTATGAGAAAATATTTAGCTTTATACTTTATAGGTAAAGTAATAAATAAAAGAGCATGGCTTCATAAAACTGTATGCTAAAGATTTACCCGGTCTACCTTTACAGAGCACCGTTTCCATAAACTCTATTAAAATTTCATCCCAGCGTATGTTGTTAAAATTATTTCAACTTTTCGCATATTCAGAAACCTAAGCTCCGAGTTTCGCATTAAACCCTAATAAAGTAAACGAAATTAGCCTCCCCGCAGAGGCACACGTAACCTTTACCTATCTGCATATTATCACCCAGTTTTAAACTCCGCAATAATAAAAGATCAGGGACCCATTAAACCTGATACCCACAATGCCTATCTCCATCTTTATTTTTCCTGGAGCGTAAGAGACAGACGGTATAATACAGTTGAGTTTTCGCGTCGATCAACAATGAATTTGGATTCGCATATTCGACTTTTACCCCGGTCCCGGTTGAGGGAGCATAAAAAATAAATCATACGGGATAGGTATTCCCTGGAAGGGGATTTGGCTCGCATTACCCGGGTTCCAATTTATTTAACCCATTGCGCGTGAAAGAGAACGTATTTTGGGTGGAAATCGAACTGGTAATCGTTGCCGACCGCCGGTTGCTAAATACGCAATGCGATTTTGGGGTACCGTTTTGTTCGACCTTTGTTTGCCTGTACCTGTTGGGACCAGATTTGCTTAGCACCTTCTCAAAATGTTCGAAAGCCTGACCGGCCATTTTGTCCGGGCCCCCGTTACCATAATGGATGTGTGTATTAGTAAGTAGCTTTGCCTTATTCATTTACGCCGAGAGTTCGGCCGTTGAGATAGATCGTGATAAAATGTGTACACGAGCTTTCCTCCCACACGAAATATTATAATGAGATGTTTATTTATAGTTTGTTGTCCTGTCCAGTGACGCAGATATTATAAATTTAGATATTTTATTTTATAAATATTGAGCTCCGGGCTTTATAAGTTGGCGACTTACCTAAATGATACTAAGGTAAATATTGGTTTGCATAAAAACCTAGCATTAGGATTTTTTTAACGGAGTTAAATGAAACAGCTTCTTCGGTGAGTTTAACCGCGTAATGTTAGTTTTCTGTTCCACCGCGAACCTTTATACCTGTCGACTACACACGAGTATGAAAAGAGGTAGTCTCTATGATCCTTTAGTTTTATCGGCTTTGCATACGAACGAACAAATTTTATTGCGACTTCCTTATTTATTCACATTGTCCTAGATTGTCCACGAACGTGTAAACACTGCCTCAAGGGGCGATCGTAAACGTATACACACATTTACATAAAAGTTCAAGCTACAATGTTGCCGACTGTATGTACATAAAATCGATAAAAGTTGGCGGAGGTGTAAACGAGAAAAACACGGATATATTGCAGAAAGTATTTCCTAAGATGACGTATATGACAGTTACTATTTATATCTCGTCGGTAATGAGCATACATGTATAAGTAAGAGTAGTTACAGAAGAAGCCAAAAAAATGTTAGAGATGTCTGGAAAAGGAGCGTTGTATGCTTATACAGATCTACTGAATAATGTTTTGCCATCGTATTTTGTCGGAAAAGTTCGTATTTATCTTGCTATCTCAATTGGCTTCAGTAAGCTAGTTGAGATAGCTAGATAAAAACGAACTTTTCCGACAAAATACGATGACAAAACATTATTCAATACATGTATACGCCGCCATCATGCCACCGATTAATAGTTGAGAAAATTATATTAGGTACACATGCGTAGCACTAAAAATATTAAATGACCACCAAATTTGTAACAAGTTTTAAAATTATTGTCAGTATTATAATTTTTATTTTAAAGCCTGATGCATGAGAATATATTTTGGTGTTTACTTGGTTCCCGTTTTAAATTTCTACAGCCTAGCCCATTTTTATCACTCTTCCTATTTAGTTGCCGTACTTTGTTCTGGAACTGGAGGTCTATAGGCACGGCTCTATATTCACCAGTGGACGTCCTATAGCTATATAATATGATGATGATGACTTTGTTCTTTACATTTTAGCGCGTGAAGGTACTGCATTTCTATACAAGTGACAAGTATAAGCAATGCCGGGTCAACGTACAAAAGTCTTTCATCGAATTACCCATACTTTAGAGTTGTAATCGTCTAACACCCACGCGTCTCCCACGCCGGTAAACTTGATCTTGTAGCCACAGATTACCCAGCTGCAGGAGGTCGCTAGATAAATCTAGACTTTGACAGTCGCATTTGCAGACGGTAAACGGTTACTGTCGGTTGTCGTAATAAAAAGGTAAGTTGCAGTTTTGTAGCAAGGTGTTCATGTGAAATGTTTTTGAAAAAATATCTTGTACGTTTATTTATTTTTCATCACACTTGCTCGTAAACAGTGTCGTAACATGCAGGCTACCTTGGTTGCAACCCCCAAAATAAAACCCTCGACCTTAATGTGCTTGTCATGAAGCCCAAGGTCGGTAAATGAGTCAATGCCCGTACTAAAGCTGCTGCGCCGTGCGCACGCTACTGCAGGACCACACGCTGCGGCGCATGCTGCGGGAAGGGGAGGGCGGCGCTGCCAAGAGCGCAGCCTAAGGTATCGCCAATAACTATTTGGAAGATTTATATTTTTTCATTTACAAATATAAAGTTTTACTCGCAAATGTAATGAAAAACATTGTATGTCGCACGGGCGGTACTAGAATTAAGAACATCGACTCATTAAAGCCCTCAGTCTTCGACTTCGGGCTTCTAATAGACTCTCGTTCTTAATACCTTATTTACCGCCCTTAAGACACAATGTACTATAGCAACATTCACACAGCTTATATTTCGCGTATATTAGAAAGAAAGGAAAACATTTACTTATAGCATATCTTGCATAAACGTAGCTATCATAAGGTATAGACCGGACCTCCGCAAAGTAACGCCTGATTTAATAAATTATGCATAGAGGCTGTTATAAAATGGTCCCGGCCCAGCATGTCGCTGGTTGAAAACCAGCTCTGGTCTTCCGCGGGGCCACAGAAAAGTTTAAAAGACTAATTACCTGCCCAGATAAGCGTATATCTAAAAACTAATGTGCATTGCAGTAGCAGCCGAAAAAGGCTGAGGCTTGTACTAGGGCTATATAGATACTCATAGATAGTGTCATTAAATCCATGATAGTTTTGAAAATCTAAGTGATCTTGCTTCATATTTATCCCTTCATACAACTAATGTTTAAATTAAGCAGATCTTTGACGATATTTACACAATTTTTAATCACTTTAAAAATCAGTGTATAAAAGACTCAATGATAATTATGGCAATAATTATGATACTTTTTTTACTAAAACCAAAAAATATACATTACACAACACATTGTTTCCTTGTAACTTGATGCAATATCTAAATAACAAAATAGAAAAAACAGTGTAGAAACCTGCGTATAGAAATCTATGTACACAATTTAATCTATAACAAACCGAGCCATGGGAACTATACTTGATCCCATTAAATCTTGCCTTTGAAGATCGTTTGATTCCTCCCAGCCTTTATATGGACTAGATAAGTCCCTAGCTAAACGAGTTAGGGAATGTTGATCATAATTTCTAGACCTTACGGGTGGGGAATCTAGTTTAAGTTGATGTTTGTACGATAAGCCGTACACTAGTTTAACAACTTCTTATTCCTTTAATAAAATACCGTGTGATAATTAAGTTTCAGTTAAGTTAAAGATACATTCCAAGAAATGCTCTTCATATTGAGACTTTAAATTTTGTCCTGGTACTCTACATAGTTTTACAGATTCAGCCAAAAATTCCCAGTTTTGCGATTTTGGAAATTATTACAATCAATTTGAAGTTCTCTGCAAATTTGTACTCCACATAGTATATTCGGCAATTATTGTTACAATTAATTTATACTTCGTGAAGTACGAGGCGAAGATAATAAATAAGTTAACAACTAGGATTGTGTACATAAGTTTTGATGTGTATATAGGACCGGGAATGCACAAATAAGACCTCGGATGCTCGATAAATCGATTTTTATTAACATTTTACAAAATTAGAAAATTACACATGCAGCTCGTTGGCGCGTGCACACCCATCTACCCATCTCGCTTTCTCGCTCTTTCATTCATCTCTCTCACACGTTTCCTTACGTTCCGAATCACGTTTCCAATCCCACATGTATATAAGTAAGAAAGTATATCAAATAATAATATGATCATTTCTTAATTACGATTTATGATCACAATGGCTCACTTCACCGTTTTCCGAACACAGCGGTAAGAATATAAATTCACTCTTCCACTGTTACAATAGAGCCATTTTCAAATTGCTTAACACACTCGATACCACACTAAGGTGCTATTATGTATGTAACATAATACCGAGCTTTTTGGAATTCCAAAGCAACATCGCGCTTTTGTATTTGCTGTACAAGCGATCAGATTTCAACGCTACACAGTGGACGCGATTGCAATGGTCGACACGTCACGTCATTGTGATGGATGATATTGAACACGTCACGTTATAGTATCGTCATCGATCGGGATATTGAAAAGGTTATAAAATCTTTAGTCGAGATTCGATCTTTGTTGATCAATTCGGAGCCATCTACCGATTCAACTGAACCACTAATTATGTTTTACTAGACTAAGGGGCTGTTCATCACCCATTCATTAATTTTAGTTGACGGATAAATGTGATGCCGTCTCCATCTATTCGAACAAAACAAACAGAGACGGCATCACATTTATCCGTCAAATAAATTTAATCAATGGATGGGTGAAACATATTCAACTGAACTTTACAGACAATTTTAAAGGTAATCTAAATTCTAAAACAGGTAATTCAGATTTGTTAAGGTTTTTGTCTCGAGCATCTAGCACCAGTTATATTTTAAAGCTAAGCGTACTACAAACCACCACAAATACACTTATTACACGATAGTAAATAAAAGTCAATCACAATAATCCTTATCAGCTTCACCTATATCAAATTAAACTTCATTATACCTAATCTACCGCGTTTTATCGAGTTCGACAAAGGCTCGACTCGTAATAGCCGAGTTGGCGTGACGGAATCCATTACTCTTGGCGAGGGGGGTATTAGATATCGAGGGGGCATCGGGTATCGAGGTCGGTGACGTCACATTAAGTGGATGGGACTTTAGGTCCAATGAATAGCTGTCAGTTCGCTATTGATAGCTGCGTCTGTTGAATTTCTGGAGTCATTGTGATTACGCGTTTTTGGTAAAGCGATGTTTTAGGATGTGAGAGTCATCTAGTCAAACGAGAACATAATTTTTTTTAAATAAGGAAAGGTTGACATTAACTGTGATAAATACTTAGATTCACGTTTACTTTTTATACAACATATATACAACAGGGATGGTGAGTTAATAACTTCAATTAACTTTTAGAGTGTTTACTTGGTCGAAAAATTCAAACAACTTTTTATTCCCGTCATATATTTTAACTAAGGTTATTTTTATTCATGTCAGTAAATTAGGACCAAAACGCGATACTCTTTCGGCTTTTAGGCAATAATTTATAAAAATCCCTTCAGAACGACGCAGTAGGTACCAATTTCGTTAATTCTTTTTTTTAACTTATAATAGTCACTTATGATTGGTTTTTGGAGTATTTTTGTATTTTTTATTTAAACTTCAAATTTGTTATTTTTACGCTCATCCCGTGAAATCTAACGAAAATACAAACTGAAACATGGATGCACAGAAAAAACCCAGAAAAAGAGACCAGCGCTTGGAATCGAACCCAGGTCCTCAGCATTCCGTGCTGCGTGCCATACCCCTACACCACCACTGGACAGGAGTCTAGACACAAATTTCTCCCATGCACCACACATTCCAGCCTGCATTTTTCCTTTCTTAGCCACTTAAGCAGCGACACTAGCGACATCTATGTTTTAGCTCTCATCGAGAAACATCAGCACTCCTTGGGAACTCTCCCTCGCTCTCTTCTCCTGGTCTCTTTTTCTGTTTTTTTTTTTCTGTGCATCCATGTTTCAGTTTGTATTTTCGTTATAACAGTCACCACAAGGTTTGTATGAAATAAAATTTACAAAAAATTGCACAGAAAAGTGAAAAAAAATCCAAACATGTAAATAAGTGAGCGAGTGAGTGAGAAAAAATTCTTCATTAGTTACCTACTCTCGGGCAAAGTCGAAGCTAGCAACCAGTTATGTTTTTTAAGCAGCCTACACAATGTCCCACTGCTGTGTAAAGGCCTCCCCTTCTTCCTTCCATTCGTCTCCGGCGTCGGCAAAATAAATTCATCATCATCATCATCTCCGCCGTAGGACGTTCATTGTTGGAGATAGGCCTCTCGAATAGACTTCCAGTTGCTTTGCCAGTACGGATGACCATTGGGGGCGTAAAGTTCTCGAATGGAGACCATGGATCGACCAGCGTAGGACGTCCACCAACGACATGGACGGATGACCTGGGTAAAGCCGCGAGTTCACGGTGGATGCAAGCCGCTTCCAAAACAAATTAAATCAAGATAAAATTTAACGTTGTACAATGGAAACGCACTACCATCTTATCTCAGCCGCATCGGCCGTGCGCGATACAGCGCCTCGTAGGCAAATTATAGGCTTTAACGGTGCGCTATGGCTATTATCATACAGCCTAATGTATCATGTTGATGGGTAACGGGATCCACGAATTATAATGAGTCGGGTTTTGAATGCGCATTAGAGTTGAACGTTGAAATGTGTGTATACCTAGTGCCATCCAAGAAGATGCGTGATTTTTAACCTCAGACGCAAAAAGAGGGGTGTAATAAGTTTGCTTGCTATGTGTGTCTGTCTGCCTGTCTGTGGCACCGTAGCTCTTAAACGGGTGGACCAATGTGAATGCGGTTTTTTTTATCTGAAAACAGACTTTCTAGCGATGGTTCTTAGACATGTTTCATCAAAATCAGTTCAGCCGTTTTTGAGATATTAAACTTTGAAGTGACAAAGTCGGGGTTTTCCAACTTTTTGTTGGTTAGGTTATGTCAAAATTAGACATTAATGACATTGTAATAAGAACCACGGCACGCGTCATCGTGATGACTCTACCTCATAATTTCTTGACTCACCCGCGACCTTACGTTAGCTATGTACGTCTATATGCAACAAATTTGTGTTCACACAGCTCATCCACCTCCACACTGCAAGAACAAACACACACACACACATCACCCAACTGTCACCACCACCACATTACGCTGACCTGATTCGAACTCAATTAGAATCCATCATCAGCGACAGAACAGTTCACCATGCAACCAGATGTTCAAATGTCCAGTGGTTGCTCTTCAAAAGTCCTTGCTTACCTACACAAAGTAGACACCTTTTATCCACCTATATGTGCAAAGTAAATGCAGTTGCTAACAGTATATTAGACGAAATTATTCTTCAAAGCGCAAAATCCTCTACTCCGTCGCTTTAATAATAGGAAGTTAGGTAGGTAAGTATGTGACTAGAATGTGAGCTGAAATTAACACTGAAAAATCCCTTCTTTAATAAAGTACCTATTACCTGATCCCTGAATTAATACCCGCCTGGGGAATACTCAGCCCCGTAGAGATGGGACACGGTCGATAATAACGTGGGAATTTATATCGGTATTTATAATTAGACTGTTGCCATGTGCCCTAAAAATTTAAGCATTCGTTAACACATGTCAATTCAACGGTTAATTTTTGAAAAGTACATTTAAAATTATGTTGATGTCTATTGACATTATTATTATTTTTTTTTAATTAGTATTGGACGACCGGATGGCCAAGTGGTTCCGATTCCAGAGCAGGGCAGATATTTGTATGATTAATACGAATGTTTGTTTTCCGGATGTTTAATATGTACTTAAGTATGTATTTATCTATATAATTAATTATGTTTAGACATTGCCTAGTATCCATAGTACAAGCTTTGCTTAGTTTCGGGCTAGGTCAATTGGTGTCAAGTGTGCCATGATATTTATTAATTTACTATTTACTCCTGAAGTAACAAGTTACTTGCAATTTTATCATGCTTATTATTTAAATGTTTAAAGCAAAGACATTATAATCACTACTATTCCTGATTTAAAATAACATATGGAATATCAACGAAAAACCAACGGTCATTTTGATAGTCGTTATGTCGTCGAGCAATCTACTTTAATTTTGTTTTAATTTCCCTATTGTACTAGTACGCGTTTCGTTTAAACTCAACATGTAATTCAACAATACATTTTATTAATAGCACATCATGTTTCAATATTTTTATTATGGATATCAAAAGACCTCCACATATTGATATAGTCGAACTTACGAATAAATAATAAGTCAGGAATCGTAAATGCGTTAGAAAAATTGCCTTGCGAGTCCTAGTATTCGGCGCTTAAAAACCGTGTTCTACGCGTCATTTGACATTGCATCTCGAGCGCAAACCAATCCCTGCTTTGTTTCTGTATTTTTAACCAATCAACAAGCAACCACGAAAACCATTCGTATTTGAATCATAAGTTGTTTTTGGTTTAAAGTATGGCCACTTTTTGTGTGGAATTTGTTGTGAGTTTCGCATCAGATTTATTATTTATTCGTAGAGTCGAACAAACTGATTCATCTACCAAGGTAACTTTTAATCAATTTCACTATGATTTCCTTGACTTGTCACCATGACATTAGTAGCACAAAGGTTCCACCTTGGTACATGATTCAGTTTATTCGACTGTACAATAATAATAATAATACTCAAAGTTCAAAGTTACCTACACTTAACCTTTCCTCACTACTAAACTAATCCCTTCGAGTGACAGCTAATCTCCACTAGTCTAACTTCTCAATTTAATTCAAGTTAATCGAGTCGAGTCGATTCACTCGTTATCGGCGTGACTGGCAAGTGGCATGTCGAGACGCCGGCGCGGCCCTAGCACGTACAGGAATTTCTCATTTCACCGTCGCCCTCGCTACGGGATGGGGCGCAAAAACTATCCTGTTTTTTATAAAGTACGAGGAAAATCTGTCAATGCTGGCGGGAAATTGGGAACGTCCGAAGGTTTTATTGGACTTTTTGCTTAGCATCGTTGCATTCCGATGGTAGAGGCATTTTGTATAGTATTATTTTGTAACACCTACGGTATTTAAATGCATTACTTAGGTACTTTAGGACTGGATCAATTCGTGTAAATTGTTCCAAGATTCCCCAAACATGGCGGAGGTCTTTGTCCATCAGTGGGCGTCCAACGGCTAATATGATGATGATAATGTCTCAAAATTATATTTACTCTTAAACAATAGGCGTTATTTTTCCCCTCCGATTATTCAAAGACAAACCTAAAATTAAAAATTCTAAAACTCACCTACGTATTTCCCGAAGCAATTTCAAAAACTGAACAAATAACTTGTAAAGTACTTCATCGCTTCACCAGTCACGTCAGTTCTTTAATTTCGAGTTGCCTACATTAGTAATCCACGCTCCACTCAAGTTCGCTTCAAATTGAACCAAGTTGGACTCGGCACGCCGATGGAATTTCAGTTTAGATTGAACTAGTTCGGACTGAGAGGCTTGGACCGAAAACAATACTGGATAGTGGATTTATCTCTGCGAATTCGGAATCGAATTGTTTACAATCTATTCCAGCTTTCATACCGGCACTGTCTTGTTAAATACCCGCTTCAGCAATACGATGGTAAGTCGCAAATTAAAGTTAAATTAATTTCTAGAGGTACCATACCAACCATAAATTAACTGCCTTGGTGATAGACCAATTGAAGTTAAAATCAATAGTCAACTTAATATTACAAGAGACCTGTAGAATTCCAATAGTCTAATAACTTTAGCTTTTAATACAAATTTAAAGGCAAGTTTAGACTTGGAAAAAAAATCGTGCAAGTTGCATTACATTGCGAGGCCGTAAAGCCAATGAGTTTGTGGTGATCAATCGAACGCCGCAACTTGCACGATTTTTCTTGCAAATCTAAACTCCGCTTAAGAACGCTAAATAATTTGCGAAATCGTCTAGATATTGATTGAAAAAGCTAGGTAAAAAATCGAATAAGTCGCATAATCTAATGGACATAGTTACAGATTGAATATAAATTAGAGTGAGCGATGGATGGAGTTGGCAGATCTTCCATGGATCTTCCAATAGACTGATAGGCTGTTGACACCGCGAGAGTCGCAGGCAATGAGGGCTATCGTTTTTTGTCTCACTAGATGGTGCACTGTTGCGTGAGGTTTTTAAGTATGGCTTTCAAAGTCTGTTATTACGGGCGTGAAAACAAAGTTTAGATTAAAATCATATTTAATACACCATAAAACCGTACCATAAAAATATCGAGCATGCCACAGTGTTGCATAATCCCCGTTTTGTTCGGAAAAAAGGGAGAACAAAGGTTTCCAAAAGACAAAACTGTCTCAAAACACAGACATTCATTGCCCCGGAACGCATATTTGCCATAATTAATTTCAGATATTGCAAAATATTCACAAAATTATGCTAATTATAAATAAACCCGCGTAGCTCACCCAAAAACTATGAGATTTGCCATTTCGGAGACCTCACGCTACACTAGCGCCTCTAGTGGCGAATTCATACGCGATAGCCCTCAAACGAGGCAGGCAATTCAAAGCGAAAGTGCCAAGTTATAGTTTATTTCAACATATAGTTTTATAGCCATTGTTCAACAATGGATGTTTTCCAAACGCAAAAAAATTTAGCGAAAACAGATTGAATCTCGTCTCTCAATGCTAGATACAAATCTATTTTCAATCGCGTCTCGTCAAATGTCATCATGGATGCCACGGCAATCAAACATGAAACGTGAATACTCGGCATCGACAAGTTCTCTAAAATTATTAACACTGTTGTTCAAGCACGAGAATAGGTATTACATGAGTAATGTTCTGTCGAAATGCCGCAACTTCGTTTAAGTTTGATTAAGTGGAACTTAGAGACTAGACTTGTTTGTTTTAGTTTGGAATAGTCAGCCTATTCGAAAACTATTTAAATTACATCAACGTTCCAAAAGAGGTTTGCGAACGAAATATAAATTAAAGGTCGAATACTTAGAATTAATACGGAAGATTTGTAATAAACGCAGGTAATACAGTCGAATAAACTGAATCATAATGCAATGAAATATAGCTTCGATTCAAACTCATCCCAACTCGTCCTTCAAAATTCCGAGGTCCAAACAATTATCAACTGTGTTTATTAAGTTAACATTGTCTAATGTCAGTAAATTTTGTCAATTTTACAGTTTCTCAACGATTTAATCAAACGCGCGCATCGGTCAGCGTAAAATAGGGTGTCCACGCTGTCCATAAATCAAGTGTCATGGACAGGCCGAGCCGGTCCTGAATGCACTAAAAGGGTAGTGCGTTAAGTATGACGAATGCTTGATCGCGTTGTATTTGATTGGATATAGCTACACTAAATAACACCAGTAAATCCAATCCATTCGAGCTTACAATATTGAACATAGAAACCACGTTCTAATTCCAATAGGAGGATTAGCACTTTATTTCCGTTTACTCGTACAATGCAAAGATCATAAAGCAAAGGCACGCATTTTCATAATGTCTCAGGTATTAAGGTAAATACCGCCGTGGTGGCCTAGTGGGTTTGACCTATTGCCTCTTAAGCAGAGCTTAACAGTGAAGGAAAACATCGTATAGAAACCTGCACACATTGACAAAGAAATTTAATGGTATGTGTGAAGATCCTAATCCGCACTGGGCCCGCGTGGGTACTACGGCCCGAGCCCTCTCATTCTGAGAGGAGCTTGCGTTCTGCAGTGGAAAATATATTATATACCTAGGCTGGGATGATAATGATGAAAGGTAAATACCCAGCATACTTTACGCAACTTATAGCACACAAATATGTTATCTCTGTGTTTCTTCTGACACCACCATAGTCAGCACCTATTTCTTATATCGCTAAAAGTTTTTCTGCCGTTTTATCTACTTAAGCTTATCTTTCATTACTCATGGGCTTATAATTTCGTCACAAATATAAGGTTAGTTACCGATGCTATACATCAGAATAAGCGGCGCACAATGAGCCACGCTGACCATAAATGCAGTCGTTTGCGACTGATGATGGCAGGTAATGGCCCATCTGTTATCGTTTGTGTGGCCGGGCATACCCGGCTAATAGAGAGGAAAATATAAGCCGTAACTATAATATTGTAACATGTCTTTTTTAGCCTAGAGGATACATAACAACGCCCTGTTTCTTGTCTCTCTAAATGAGCAATGCTTATTTCCTTTGGCGTCTGAACATTGCTAAATGTTTTTGTTATTTCGTTGGGAAAGTTATGCGGATAACTATACTGTGACATTTTAAATTTGAAGACTGTGCGTTTAAGTAAAGTGGCTTGGTCACCCTTGTGTGCCAATCACTATTGTGGTGAAGTGTTAATAGAAATAAGAGGTTCTCAAGACTGATTTATATATAGATGTCACAACTGTTTTGTACGTCTCGATATTCTCACTTTACATTAGTTATAGAAACAACAGCAATTGTTGATTATATAACTCAACTAATTATGCTTGCATTTGTTGCGATGTTATCCATACCATCTCTTTCTAACCTTATCTTACACCATGTGACAGAAAGAAATGATGAAAACGATTGCGATTCTAAATGCGTTAGACAATACGTATGTATCTACTAAAATGTTGTATCATAGCAGCGAACTAGCTGACCAGTAATAAAATACAAAAGAAACACCTCGGTAAATTCAGTATGAAAACCATGCAGCGTATTTTTCCGTGCAAAGTGGCCATCCGTTTCACCATTTTAAATTCAACTAAATCTCTAGCAACACCAACTGAAACAAACGGCCCGGGAAATAACTGGAAAGCAGGGACAGAGCGAATGAAAGCCAGGGTACGCATGTGCAGCGCTTATACTGCATCCGGTCAGTAACTGAAACCTATTGTACTTACACATGTGCTGACCAATGGACCGATACGAGCCCTAACCAAAATCTCTAGTAAGGTATAGCCCGATTCATTTGCTTTCATCTATCCCAGCGCAACCGATCGATGTGGAGTTTGTCATTTTTTTACATACATATCGAACTATAATAGAACCTAACATTACCAGAACCAAAGGAAGTAAAGGTGACCAATTACATTATGGAAATCTCTTCGAAGTGGGAAATATTTAGCCAATGCGGATTGGGAGGGTGAGGGAACAAGGTCTTAAAACATCAAAAGTTATTTACACTTACAAGTAGATAGATATATTTTATTCAGTGACAATTAGTCCTCCGTTCTGATGTAAGTTTGATATAATGTAGATGGGTAGACCGACTTTTGAAATAATGCCTCTAATGCCCGGTTTTTTTTTCTTATTTAAATACAGTAGCAAACGGACGTGTGTGATTTCTGCATCTTAAGATCATCCCTGGGGGCCTACCACGCTCTCTTAATACGATTCAGTTTAGGCTCTAAACTGAACTGCATCGCTATTTCGTACCACGACGTTACTTTTGCGATTGCAGTTCAAGCAGGTTAGCGACAGCGATACAGGACATTTATTCACTCCCTTCAACGTTTTCTTACCATGTACGCTAACTTGGTAGTGGAATGATCGCTTCGTGTCAAATTTAGCGATAAGTAAATAAGTTATCATTATGTCAGATTATTTTGGATCTACTAATACTTCTAAGTATTTTTACTTGGAAATATTTTTAAAATTCAAAACACTTTTTAACTTTTGTTAAAGTTTTATAACTTTCATATGTAAAGTTTCACGGACATTGTGCTTCTAATCCTCATTGAATAAAACTATTTTTTCAGTTAGAAAGAGACTCGTGATTGTGACAGCGTAAATATTATTTGTAATCAGCACAACGTTGCTAAGAGCACGGGAATGACATAGTTTATGGTTTTCCAAAATAAAGAGGTTTAGTATACAATATATTGGTTTGCTATAGCGGCATCCTTTTCGCGACTTAGCGTTAGTTTCGGACAGAGACAATATCGGTTTTTCATTCAATTGTAAACCATTGAGACTCAGCTTGAGAAATAA
>NC_133478.1:13878583-14080853 GCF_025370935.1 Choristoneura fumiferana
AGTATTTTATACGGAATCTTCCAAGTTTACGTATATTTTATACCTTAGTCTGCTATTTACTCTTAAACAACAATAATTCTTGAGCAACTTAAAAGTTATTATTTTTCTTGTAAGTTTGATATATCTTACTAGCATCCTGAATTTTTTTCAAATTTTTCCATCCACCGATTTAGATTTTAGAGGCGGGACGCTCGATTTTAATAAAATTTGCACTTTAAAGTTGAATATTCGCAAACGAATCACTGATCGAAAAATCGATGTAGCAACCCACTAATGGTTTTAAAAGACCTATCCAACGATACCCCACACTATAGGCTTGGATAAGGAAAAAAAAATTACCTCCACTTTACGTCCATGGGAAGTACCCTAAAAAATTTTTAATTTTTTTTAATGTACCATTTGTCGGCATAGTTTACATATATATCCTTGCAAAATTACAGCTTTCTAGGATTAGTCCCTGAGCAAGCTGGCAGACGGACAGACAGACAGACAGGCAGACATGGCGAAACTATAAGGGTTCCGTTTTGCCATTTTGGCTTCCGGAAGCTAAAAACTAGTCGGTGGTTAATTTACGTTTAGACATCCAAAGTGTACTTATTTCGCAAGAAACGATTTCTTTTGCGGTTTGGTAAAAATGGTTAATACGAATATTTCTTTTATGGATTTTATTACCTGCCAATTTACGGGAAGCCTTTTTTGTACTTATTGCCTCACGATGGCATATGTTGTGTTTTCTCATAAATATGTTTTTCTCTGAATCCATAATTTGTCAGAATAGTTATAAAACAAACCTCACCTAACCTATAGTTTCTATAGGATGATCATTTAAAGTTTCGAAAACTGTAAGGTTTCAATGAGAAAAAAATTATGACCAAACGGCGCTCCCGATTAGAAGGCGTAAAAACAAGAGGCGACAACGGGACCTGAGGGGCTACTACGAAAACTCGAAAATCATCGCATCGCACTGTTCCTTTCACACATAGCATACGAAATTCGAGTCTTGCACTTCGTTCGCTTTGGGCCTGATGCGAGAGTGAGCAACAGCGCTCTCGACTGCCAACTAACAAGTCCGGACACCACCACTTTGGTGGACAAGATATGGAAAAACCATCCAATATTTTTCTTACGAAGTCGTCATGAAGTTAAGTAACAGTGACCACAACCACTCTGAAGTCTATCACGCGCCTGGTAAAGAAACAATAACGAGTAGAGAGAAAATAACGCAGCGCAAACGCTTCCAAAACACGAGCTGAGACATCAAACGAGATAGAAACTTCTAGTTTTTATCCTACTAATATAAGCTATGCTATTTGTATTTTAGAGCGTTTAATGTAAGTTTTGTTCATTAAAGAAATTTAAAACGCGTTTGCGTTAAATTGTAATACTATTAAAACACTACTGCAGGCGCGTGGCGCTGCCAATTCGCTTAAAGTAAGTGACATGAAGAGTCAAAGCCGTGACTACATCTTGATTCAATAATTGTGATGGAAAACCATTAGGTACGGTCGGTTCACTAACTTATTATATCCAATTTTTCATACTAGTTTACTAGTTGTATAGAAAAGTGGATAGGTACTCATGTTAGGACACCGACTGTACATCAGCGTTCAATCAAGCTGTGAAGAGAGGGTATATTAGAGAGATCTCTCTCCAGGGAGGTGATATGCCTGAAGACCGAAGTCCAAAGAAAGAGGCTTCGAAAAGTGCATATGCGTCTGACTTTTAAAACTTCGATAGCACGATGGAGGATAATAGATTTTCTATATTTACTCACTATAGCGCTAGGAGTCGCTACAAAAGTAAACCCAACATTTGCCGAAATATTCCGGATTGAATGACACACGACATAATCTCCTCTCTCTCCGCATACATAAATATTCTTAGAATCGATATAGCGATTCAGTCACATGTATCAAAAAATATGTTACTTATAGCCACATGAATAACTGATCAGATAATCTGAGGTCCATTCAAGACCACGAAGCATAAAATAGAAGCAGGCGTAATCTCTTGTACTGTCTGTGACCAACTTCCTTGTAAGATAGGTTTAATCGGCTTGCACGTTGTTAGATTGCACTCTGGGGAAAGTGGTGGTTACAGAGTGTCCCTACCAAAACAGGGGAGTAAATCCATTGGTTGCCTGTGGAGCGTAACCAAACAGAATAGTTAAATGTGGCAGAAGGATTGCCATCGAGCAAGTTTTACTTGCCACTAAATAGTTTAGGTAAGTAAAACTTCCACACATTGTAAAGTAGGATTTTCACAAGCTGTTATTTTATGTAAGTTAACGTGCATCAAATCTTTGAAGTCGAAGTATGTAATGTAATGTCCTAAAATAGCACAACTAATGGCACTGAAAAGTTAAAGTAATAATGTCAAAAACCTAACACTAGTTCGGAAAATCCTCTGTTGAGAAGAATCCGACAAGAAAATCAACGAGGTAAAACATTAACAAAACTAAGAAGGTACATACAAAATGATCAAATAACAATCCTCGTTTTGGACTCCGCAGTTGGATGAAAAATACTAAACTATAAAAACTAAGCAAACAAGTTACTATATTCAGTAAAGCGGGCGCAATTCGCCTTAAGTTTTAATAGCAAATAGTTAATCGAGTAAGTGTAAGCAAATGCTGCCACTGTAACATTGTAGCGGAAAGTTAATTTAAGGGCATTTCTATCTACCGTTGTACCCTGAGTTTATCTCTCCGATTTCTACAAAATTTGGGAGGTAGACTCAGCCCATGATTCCGAGCTGGAAAAACAGGGCCTCCAGATGTGTCCCCAAAAATATTGTATGGATGTGTCCGTTTTGTTACGAAAAATATTAAGAAAAAATCGTAACAAAACGTAAAAATAAGGTGCTAAAAACAGTTCTGTCCAAAAATAATCATCCTTGCATTAACATTACCTGTATTTTTCTATTTAATTTAATTGAAACTAATTAACAACGATGCAAATAATCCATCCTCAAAATATCCGCATCTCATTTTCTAGCACTTAACTTATTCAAAGTTACGGATGACCGTAAAAGTAAAATTTGGAATTGAAATAAAAATACAAAAAGATTCCAAAAAACCAATCTTTATTCAAAGTTTCAAAAAAAGGTACCACAGACTCTTTTTCCGACGCAATAAGGCCGTAGTAACATATATGAGTGGTTCGAATAGATACTTATTTTTGCACTTGACTGTACAAAGATAAAAATGCCCTTAGACAGGGATAAAGTTGGCTCTAAAATAATTTACACAAATGATAAATTAATTCGAATTCGTCATGTAAAATGATGATTAAAAGTGCTCTAAATTCGTTGCTAGCGAAACAAAATCTTCTTGCTACAAATTTGTATACTATTAAGTGAAAAGTGAAACCATAGAGGCGCAAAAAAAGAAATATTTTAATTTCAATATTATGCTTTTTAGAAAACCACTTTTACCGTGCCTAAAAAAGAAAATGTTTATTCAGCATATAAACTAAGTACTTAACATGCATTAACTTAACGTATACTTACTTATAGCCAAAAGGGCCGGTAGCTCAGCAATGGAACCACAGCGCTGATTTTCAGCAGATTTTAAAACAAAACTTATTTCATTTCATTTCAAATGCGAGTTGGATTGGACTGACATCTAATTTAAAATTCTATTTTTGTTCACTTACCTTTAGAGATAAATATTTTCTACCGGATATAGACTAAGATTACCAAATTTTGATGAGCTCCTGATATTTTGAAACAACTGAAAGACTGAAGAAATTGCGAGTGAATGTTAATTTTGTGTAGACTGAGCTCTGTTTACCCTCATTCTTGAGTGGCGAATACGTGCACTATAGCTACCATTGACCCCATCACTCTTATATAATATGTCTAATGTACTTATTAGAGATGTGCCGACTAGTCGCCGACTAGTCGCCGAATAGTCGGCAAAAAGGGCCGACTATCCGGCTTCTTACTTTGTACGTATATTTCAATAAAATATTTATTTTCATGTATGTACAGAAGGGAAATTACATTACATAAAATACTTATGCATTTTTCTCCTTAAGAAAAATACTTACATTAAAACTTGAAATTAAAAAAAAAGAACAGAAACACTGTAATGCCGAAGGGTGTTAAAAAGGGAAAGAGAAAGGATTTACAGCTCTTAGTTTGCCTAATTTTGTTTTTAAGAAGCTGGAAATATTTTAATAATTTATTGAATCAGGCGTTACTGTCGTTGTCACGACGATGTTAGTCATTGCTCACCCGCAAAACAATTATTTTAGTTAATTGCTAAAAATATTTCCGATTAGATTTTTCTCAATTAACTAAATACAATATTTTAAAAAGACTTTGGTAGTGGTAAAGCAAGATAAAATAAAAATACCGTAGTTCTTTAATACACCTCCGCAAGGTAACAACTAAATACATGTTTATCGAAAATACAAACTGAAATATAAATTCATAGAAAAACCAAAAAAATAACACCAGCGCTGTGAATCGAACCCAGGTCCTCGGCATTCCGTGCCACGTGCTATACCACTACACCACCAATGAACAGTGATACAGACACGAATTTCTCCTATGCACCACATATCGCCGCCTGTTTGTTTTTCTTATTTAGTCACTTAAGCAGCGACACTAGCGTAGCGATATCTATGCTGTATGTAGCTCTCATCGAGAAACTTTCAGCACCCCATTGGAACTAACCGATCACCCGGACAAGAGATGTCGTTATTAAGCAGTCAAATTGAGATTGTTTTTTTTTTAACTTTTTGTATTTTTTACAATACAAACTGAACAAAAATACAAAAACACAAAATACTGATACAAAAATTTGGAATTGAAATTAAAAATATAAAAAGATTCCAAAAACCCAATCTTAAATAAGTACATGTTTCTTCCATACTTGCAACTCCTCCAATTCCAAAAATGGTTTCCGCGCTAAATATACCCAAAATCCCTTTCCCGCACTAAATCACCAAATCACTCTACAAACTTTTCACAACACAATTTTTACACGTGCACAAAATGTTATGTACCTACGAGTCCCGAAACGCCGCCTTCGCCTACCCTCGGCCTCGGATCATTAGTTGAGGATTACTCTCTATGCTCATTAAAACTTCGCTGACCTTTGTAATGGTGTTCAAGCCGAGGGACCCTGAGGAACGGGGGCTGATGTCTTTCGGTCCGATAGGAGCTGGCGGCCCAAATTACACTCCGATAAGCGGTGATGTATTAAGACTTTGCTTTAACGTAGCAAAGGCGTGGGGCTGTAACAACTTATGTGCGGCAGAATATGCTTGAACATCAAATTGTATGAACGTCACATTTTCGTCATTAAAATGGTCCACACACAATCTTATTTTATGTCAAAAACTAAGCAAGTACTGGCTTAGTTTGAGTTTATCTAAGTCACTCGAAGTAAATTAAAAAATTAATTACTTTTACTCCTTGGGGACTAAAGAACTCACTTTACTCCCGCCTCGTAAGGCGATATTGGCCTACTTTTAGAGCATGAGAAGTTAAAATAAACTAATATTATTAATGCCATCGGGTGTTTTTTTTTGTGACGTCAGTGATGATTAGTGATCGGCCATCGGAAGCATTTTATGTCACTTTGACGTCCTACGTAATGAATAGTAATGACCAATGATATGTAATTACTAATATGGATAAGTCGGTGTTGTTCAAAATAAAACCACACATTCTTAAAAATTAACTGAATTTAATTTGTTATAGTAAGTAAGCATTATTTTTTCTATGCTTAGTATTGTTCCTTTTAACATTGAGGATCCATTTATATAAAGACATGAGTTGACGTAAACTCATTCGTTCGATAGATAATTATAAATGGCCCGTGCTTCCTAATCATATCTTAGGTAATAGAAATGTTAAAACCTTGATAGTAACTCAATAAAAAAACATACATTTTTAGTAGGTAGGTAAAAAAAATTGAGCAAGAAATTATAGGCAAACCGCGTAACTGAGTCCTCGACTGCGCGGTACAGGGGCGCGGTGGTAGGACGACAAAGGGGACTGAAGGAGGTGCGGGCGGCAGGCGCTTCTTAGCACAGCTCATTCCGGTTATATCCATATAATAGTCATGTCCATGTAATAATTTCGTCATCAAATTGACATAAAATGCTTCCGATGGCCGATCATTAGTGATGATCAACATCGTAATGGTTACGTACTCTTTTCAAAAAACATTAAGGGTCACGAATATAATGTTTTTCTTTCTTTATTTCTTTACTCTAACCGCAGGGTGTTGCATTTAAAGACATGCCTAACTCACACTTAACGAAGTATTATTGTTTGGAAAGCTGTACGTACATTCGCCGTTTAAATCGCTGTAGCTACATCTCTCTCTTCTATTTGGGATATATAACGAGACAAAAGGTACCTATTTAAAAAATTTACGAAATATGTTCACTTTGTTTGAACAATTAATGATTTAAAGTGTTGCCATATGGAAAAATTAACGCAATACTTAAGTATTTTTTAGGAACCGGTCCCCGAATCATCTTACAATAAACGAATTTTTAAATCGTTTGAACTAAGAAAAGCATGGTTCAAACATTGATTATTCAATGGGAATTCAAGCAGGGTCTATTCCACTTTGATCCCACCCTTACAAGCTTATTTTTATCAACACGCCACTCGCTTTGATTTTAAAACGAATATTTTGCCTTAAGATTTCCTGACCAGTGAGTTTGCGATGGTTTTTGAAGACATTATGCAAATTTTTCGGTTGATATTCAAGTTTTAAGATTAGAAGGGGCGGAAAGATGCCTTTTACTTTACTCACTTAAAAGCATATTTTCCCTGCTCCAAACTCGATTCATGTCAAACAATGATTAAGAAATGAATGAGCAACTCGTGGGAATAACAGCGACGCCTTATATTTTTAGAAATACCGTGAAACGGGGTAACTAACTTTGATAAAATTGAGGCTACTTTGATAATTTTTAAATAGCTCTAACATCGAAATCCTCTATACGAGGAGATTTTAACATGTAAACGTTCTTTTTGAATGCGAATTGCAAACGTGGATAGAAATGGGTAAATTAGTCATGAAACAAAGTTTAAAGTCGCCGCAGCAATTTATAATCACTCCATTTTACGAAAATGATCTTTACGATAACCAAATTATTCTTTCATAAAATCATACTTATTTACTTACTGCACTGTCTCTTATTCATTAATCATTCTCAATCTCCACAAATGTTTTTAACGCAATCAAACACTCCTCAAAAGAGAGAGCTAAAATTTTGCATTGCATTTTACTTCCAAAATACGTGGAGTGCGCTAAAATAGCCGAGCACCTTTTAAATTCCCGCGCGAATTCCTGGCAACACAGCGAGTGACAGAGGAATGACCAACAAATGTGTGGCCATTAAATTACATTAAAATACTGGATGCCGGGAGCCGAGCAGCACATTCCAGGTGCTATAAATGTCCAAAGTTTTTGCATCTTTCAAGTAGATTGTGAAGTTTGAGGGGGAGCAAAATTAAAGATGGTCAACGCGTTTTACGTTAGGTGCGGCGTTTTTAAACCGTTTACGAGGTATATTACAAAGAATCACAAAATTAATACGAAATAATCCATCCAGTGGTTGGGTAAGTTCGACTGTTTGTTGCTTAATTGTTTTACAAGAATTATTCATTGCTATTTGCACGTAGACTGCAGGGGTTCAAATACTGCTAAAAAGTTGGTAACGTTACCGCTGTCAGACTAAACGTTAAATCGTACTTAATGTTAAACGATGTACCGTTAATTATGCTATTTTTTATACTAGTATAAAAATGGTAACTTTATAAGCTGTTCATAAAGTTAACGTTAACGTTAATTCAAAAGTATCATTAAATTATTACTTCTTACTTTTACATAATCTCTGGTCATCATTCTGCTAAATCGGAACTTTTGTTAATGCTATTAGATCTACTCAACAACGATATGTTTGTGTTTTAAAGTAACTTTAACTGGGTAACATTACCATACCATAATGTCAAGTTACCAAGTAAAATTATAAATTTAATACCGGTACTGAGGTATTTTTACGCTTTTACCGTTACGTAACGTTATCTATAATGTGAATTTGGTAACGTTAACAAGCTCTGCATCATATGCAACAATGACGTTCGACTGCAGTTCACTTGCATCCTGCCTCATCCTGCATAAAAAGAAGTAAAATGTAAGTAACGTATCTATGTATACCTATTAGGATGAAGACCAAAAAGTTGCACACCTTAACACATGTAGTTAGAATACTTAACTATTAATTCTTTCATTGTGACTCGAAAATTTTCCATACAAATATATGATTAATTTCATATCACAATGTTGTTTTGGAGTGCATTATCGCTTCCAATATAGGTCCATTATACAATCAAAGCAGCTCAATCAATACGCGCGTACGCATCGAACCGGAACGCTGAGCAGATGTCATTCCCATTCAGGGCCGCACACCGCACTGTATGTATAATACTATATTTTGATTTGACTCTATATGCTATATTAGTGCTGAATAAATACATAATACGCATAAATAATAGCACGTGTATTTTGATCGGTTCTTACTTAGTACGCAGGTCATCTCATCACCGTCCCGAGTCCATTTTCCATATATTTTGGGGTTTCTATTTCGCCTTTCGAGGTGCCTTTATGTTATTTCTGGGTTCAGAATTATATTAGAAATGGTTCGTCAGGCTACCAGGTTCTGTTTGCTTGTTCTATTGGTCATACATAACGATTATTGTCATATGTTCCTTTCTTGTTACACTTCTAAACGCTTCATATAAGCGTAACCGATTTTAAGTTTGGTAGTTATATTAGCTACTTTGAGAACTTATTTAGTTGCTTTGGAGTAGAAAGCTAATTTAATCTCTTTTATAATTAAAAGGAAGCGTGAAAAATGTACCAGCAAGAAGAACACTTTTTTCTTTTAGTGTATATTTTTTTATATCGGGGTTTTTTCATGAAATGGCAACCCTATGCCCACCGGTCCAGAAACAGTGCCAGCGTTCCCATTGCCCCCGTTGTCCACCCACCGTCACCATACTTCCGAACGCTCGTAATCACCGTGACAATCCCGTAACATTGCCAGAGCTACGGGAATAATCTAATTTCCAGTATTTTATTAACATAAGAGATTTTATTTTATGCCTTTCATACACATAATTTGAGAAAGCGAATCATTAAATAAAAACAAATAATATACGTACTGCAATTGAAATGAAAAGTACCACACCAATTTGGACATTGTTTTTTAACATAGGTATTTACAGGTCGATTCACAAGAGCTGGCACGAATGGATTGAACTATAGTAATGTCACTTAGACAATTTGTAGCAAAATAACAAACGCATGACATTTTCATATTTAAGTGAAGTGTATTCGAATAGGTAACACACAGATACTTCCATTCATTCATTCAATATATTCATGTCAGTTCTTGTGAATGTACCAACCTGTACCTACTGTGCAGCAAATATGAGGTAAACGCATAGGCGTACATAGAGGGGGGGCGGGTGGGCCGTGCTCACCTCAGTATGGTCTAGTGCCCGCCCAGGATGTTGGACTACCGATCAAAATTCTATAATAGCCTACTTATATCTTCACACAAAATCCAAGCCAGCCCCCCCCCCCCCCTGAAAAACCCTAGATACGCCAATGGGTAAAAGTACTCATCACTGTCCCAATAGTTGGCATCTTTAATCTTATGTCATTAACAATAGAGATGACAGCAGGGTGTGGTCAATTGGGCATTAGCGTGTCGATTACTCGGCTTTTACTTTACGAATTATTAAAACAAATGACCAAATCGACTCCTCAAATTACGTACTAACATCGATAAGTTATATCCTAAAAACTACGCATATTGTTTTTTTTAAACACGAATCTGGCAATACTGTTCCAGGGATCCATTTTATCTGCCGACACACTCGAGCGGAAACTTCATCCGCCATATTTGAAAGCAAATTGCGATATTCGAAGTCGGACTCAGTTTTTCAACTCTCAACTGTTGTACTCGTAATATAACATCTGTAGCGGATTTCCGAGTCCAGCTGCAGACGATCCTGGATTTTAAGAAGTTTTTGATATTAAATAAATCGTGAAGATTTCCAGTTTTTCTGTTGTGGAAAAAGAAGTTGCCAGTTTCAATTATCTTTGAAATGGTTGGCAACTTTTGGACGAGGCTTTTATAAAAATGGCAGCTTAATTTGTGTCGTCTATGGAGAAATAAAAAAGCATAACTCTCTCGCCTAGTATTCAGGTCACCTTATGAAATCACATTTCTAAAAATATCATTGAAATGTTATGAACATTGTTTGCAATGCTAGTAGAAAAAAAATATTCTTAAAATTATTACTTAATTATTTTTATAAGAACTTAAAAGCGTAACAAACACACGCAATGATATACAAACTATCGCTTTTGTAATATTAGTTTAGTTTTGTAATATCTTTCTCTTCTTAACTGTAATTTTCATATGTTTTATGTACAATAAAGAGTTACAATACAATACAATTAATACTTAGGTTATAATTCTCAACCTCTCTAACAATTTCCAAGGAACGATATAAAACGTCGGCATTTGTAAACAGTGTGAAAATTAATACTTAGGCTAATAATTCTCAACCTCTCAACATTTCCATTTAATATAACGTCGCATTTGTAAAGTGTGAAAATTAATACCTCACAAACATTTATTTAAAAACTAGAACCGGTTTCAGAACAGTCTGGACCTATTTTCAAAGCTAAATAAGTCACGCATAGCTCGGTTGAACAACGCGGCCATCTTAAATTAAATGTCAAATGAAACAAACTGACTCTCAAACTTTACACCGCGAACAGCTGGAACTTTAAATCACGCGAGTTTGCTGTCATTTTCCAGAATATACGAAATCCAACCATAATTCGAAGCCACAGAATTGGATCCTGTTTACTATAAAAGTAAAACGTAGTACTATTTGTGACTTAACGAGGTGAAGAAGTATACAAACTCAATTGTGGAGCAAATGCGTCTCACGTAGAACAGAGCTTTATAAAGCTAAATCCAACTGCGTCCAGCTTGAATATGTTACTGTTCCAGCACTACACAGTTTGAGAGTAATGGACGTGACTAATTATCATCCAACTACAGGACACTAGTATAAGGGTGGTTACCTACTCGTATGTTTAGACCTAACTTTAATTTAACAAATACTTAACTGTGCTTACGTTACTGGGTCAATATTCGACAGTTTGAACCGCCTTATTTTCGTGCACACTTTTTTATGAATGGTGTAGAATTTGACGACATTTTCAATTATTTTTAGACGTCCTGTAATAGAATTTTCTTCCATGTCAACAAAAATGTGCGCACGAAAATCATACGGAATAAACTCGCTAGTATAATGATTCTACTACTTATACTAGCTCTACCACTATTCTGTACTCTCACAAACAAAATAATGTTTTACAAGTCCGTTTTAAAGAACCCGTTAAAGTGGTTTATGGGCCAATCAACTTTTTTACCGACACTAATCTGTCCGCAGCATTTTTCAAACAATTGTAGATTTTTATAAGTAAACATGTTTTTTCTGGAATTTAATAGATGGTGTACATGAATACATGCCATCCTACGTAAGTTTAACCTATTAAACCGTGAAATATCTTGTTGGAAGTACGATTTTGTGGTAACGCTAGAGACAATTTTGGTAACGCAGGAGACGCCCAAAGTGTCGGTAAAATAGTTGATTGGCCCTTATATCGACATCCAGGGCTCATCCTGCGAGAGAACTTCCTACACATACTTACGTGAAAAAGCACGTTAAAAGTCGATTACTTCGATTAGAAAAAATCAATACCTTATAAATAAAGGGTTTATGAGACCAAAAGTTTGGGGACCTCTGGTCTAATCGTGAGACTTAAGATAGAGAGTCTTATGTTAGTACTAAATACAAATTTTCGATTCTCCACCAACATTTCCCTTCCATTATAATAAAATGCTGAAAAGCCTTTAAATAATCGATTTCTCAGGTTCTCTAAGTAATTGACTAGCACGTTTAGGCATTAGTTAGCATAATTGAACCGTTGGCTTCGGCACGTGTCCTCTCTATCTTCTGTGATATAATGTTGTCACATCGCAGTATTCAACATACGAGTAAGAACGGTAGGCACGTTGTACGTTTTTCCTTTTTCTATTGTTCGACGGCGTCAGAAATACTTGCACACCCGACGGTACTAAAAGGTTACTTCGATACTTGCACACCCGGCGGAACCAAAAGGTTACTTCGATAGTTGCACACCCGACGGCACCAAAAGATTACTTCGATACTTGCACACCCGACGGTACCAAAAGGTTACTTCGATACTTGCACACCCGACGGTACCAAAAGGTTACTTCGATACTTGCACACCCGACGGTACCAAAAGATTACTTCGATACTTGCACACCCGACGGTACCAAAAGGTTACTTCGATACTTGCACACCCGACGGTACCAAAAGGTTACTTCGATACTTGCACACCCGATGGTACCAAAATACGAGGCATTGCTAAATAACCTACCAACATGGAAAAGTTGAAAAACATGTAATTTCAAAGTTCAATATCTCGAGTACAGAACCTGGTGGCTAGGAAACTCGCTTTTACGTTAAAAATCTGCATCGAAATCGGTCCATCCGTTTGAGAGCTAAGGTGTGCCACAGACAGACAGACCGACATTGGCGTTAAACTTATAACACCCCTCTTTTTGCGTCGTGGATTAAATAAGGTTACCTACCGATACTTGCACACTGGACTAATAATTTGCAAATGGAGATCTAAGGTTAAAATATAGGTCGGACATGTCTAAGTGGTGCAATAAGTAGGTATTTCCATATTTATTTAGTTTAAGTTTTACTTTTCTAGCTTATTTAAATATGTATTTTCAAAATACAATTTAACAAAAAAAAAGAACTCCGAGCAAAGCTCGATCGATATTATAATAACCAACGACAACTTACATTCAAAGTTGTTCGAAACTCGAAAAAAAAGATCGGTTACCCTTTGTCTTTCTCATTTGAATCTTCAGGAAAACGAAGAAAACCGAAGTCCCGAGCGACAGTAACATTCTGGTTGTACTGTACACGAGAAAGTCGATAACAACAGTTCGAAGGTGTTTTAAGGATTTTAAAATAAAACCAAAATTTAACTTTTCTATCAATTCCAAATTACCAGCTTGTTTTTTATGCCTGAACAATAGTCGAATTAAATTATTTAATCAATACTTCAAAAGGTTGGTCTCTGTGGGATTCCAATCGATTCGCACAAACTCGCACAGAGCTAAGTTATTTAATATTCGCCACACACGCCATCCCTATATCCGGGTCCCAGTGGGAAATACCCGGGTCGCAAGCACATGCTTTGTTTGCCACTCAACATTCTCATGAACCAATTAAAATATTGCTATTGTTTTATAAAATGTGTGTTACGCAAATCATATATGCATATCATTTCATGAGCCAATTCGGAGGATCCTTATAAGAGCGTTTATACCTGCTGAGCTGGCAACGTTGCATTTTTGTTAGTTTTTCTCGTTTATTCCATAAAAATTGAAGGAAAATTAAATATGTGGTCTGATGAACTGTTCTTAATATATAAGTTAATGTGTCTACTCCAATAATTATGCGTGATAGACTTTTATTTTCTTTAAAAACCGTTATTAAACATTTGTTAATTTTTCTATCACAACCCATTTTTAATTTTCATGGAATAATCAAGAAAAACTGTCAAAAATGCAAGTTGCCAGCTCAGCAGGTATAAACGCTCTTAAGTTACACGAGGTGGACCCACAACTCAATAGTGAACTGTTGTGAGATTTGGCTTTTTTTCTACTCCTGTTAGCCATTTTCGCCATTCGTATATTTCTTGTAATTCTTTAGTTAATCTAAGTTTAATTGCATGTAGGATTCAGTCATAATCTCAATTTAAGTTAATTTAAAGTCAAAGGATTGTGGCTTGGTGATTAGACTTATGGCCTCTCAAGCAAAAGACCGTAGCTTCGAATCCGGGCTCGCACCTCTGATTCTTTCCATATTCGTGTGCGAAATTTACCACGAGGTTTACGGTGAAGTTAAACATCGTGGGGAAACCTGCGCAGCCTGTAAAGTAATTCAACAGTGCGTGTGAATTTCGCAATCCGCACTGGGCCCCAATGGGAACTGAGGCCTGCGCCTAGCATTAGAACGTATATAGGCTGGGATGATGGTGATAAAAGGATTATGTAACAATTTTGCACTCTTTGTTACGGTAAAATTAAGTGATATTTTCCTTAATTTATTGAATCGGGCGTTACTTTTCAGAGGATATTTTCCACTTGACACCCTAATTCCAACTCTAATTACAACGACACGAAATGGAACTAAACACTGTCACCGCACGATAAACGAGACTCGCGAGTTATCGTTCAAAACAACGTCCAAAAAGGCCACTATAATTTATCTTAAGCTATATAATAGTTATGTAGACGCTACGCCTGCGGGGCTACTACGAAATTCGAAAATCGAAGTTCGTGTCGTTCCATCCCTCTGACACTTACACTATTTAATACGAGAGTGAGAGGGATGGTGCGATACGAACTTCAATTTTCGAAATTCGGAGTAGGTCCTCTGCGTCACCCGGGTTTCCGGAGTAATGCGATCGCCGGATGAAACCACCCGGCTGAATACTGATAAAGGACAGTGACCCCGCTAGGGTATTTATCACCCCGCTGTTGCATAATATATATGATACGGCGCAATCGCTTTGGAATAAAGATGTACCCCCTTATTCATAAACGACAATCAAACCTATTTTAGTTAAAATGCCGCTAAAATTCGTTTGTCCTTATCTGTCACTTCGACATTTGTATTTGTTAGAAAGGGACAAAGCATTTGTTAGTTAACATAGGCTTGTTAAGTTTTATGAATAAGGGGGTAAGTCATTAGTAAGCATATTGCTCACTTGCTCGTTTGCCATCCAGCCGAATATATATTATATATATTTCAAAACAACTGGGCCACAATCAATTCGCCTACATTAATTCTACAAGTTAACCTATAATAATCATTAATTAATCCGGAACACGGTGCTGTGTTCTAAAACAAGCATTGTCGATGTCGGTGCAAAGACTGCCAGGTTGAAGTGGGACTGGGCCGACCCCGTCAGCTGAATGCATCCACACTGCGGTGGGCTAAAAAT
The DNA here is from genome assembly GCF_025370935.1 of Choristoneura fumiferana. NCBI lineage: Eukaryota > Metazoa > Arthropoda > Insecta > Lepidoptera > Tortricidae > Choristoneura > Choristoneura fumiferana. The sequence continues at coordinate 13,893,768 of NC_133478.1, forward strand.
GCCACTGAGTGGGTCCCACAGGACGGATGGCGACGGCGGTGGCGGGACGACCTGGACATATTTCTCGACGAATGGCCTCCGGCTGCTTAGGATCGGGAGAAATGGCGGACATGGGGGGAGGCCTTTGCCCAGCAGCGGGACATCAATCCAGGCTAGATAATAATAACAATAATATCTTTATTTCAATCATCACAAGATCATGGTGCTAATAAAACATATTTAGCCCAATCTAACCTCTCCCTACCTCTCCTCTACTCCTCTGGATTACTTAATATTCGACTGGGCTTCATTGACTGACTGACCTGACATAAACTCAAACCATAAATTAATTTTGAACCTAGCAATCCATCAAAAGCTTCAACTAGCTGCAAAATACTCTCAAACAAATCGTGTCTCCGGACAAAAATACAGAAACAAAATTAACCGCACGCTTTTGCGATAAAAGGATGAGGAATAGTATGTTCGGGCCGGTCTGATTTACGTCCGGATCGCATCACTCAAGCAATATCCGGGTACCCGGGGCCGAGCACGGCCACGGTACGACAGACGCAGGTAACGGAAATGGAATAATTTTTCATTTTCTCGCGTGATTAATTAACGAGCCGATTTTCCAAGTTATACCTACGCTCGTATTCTTATGTACGAAGCATTTGATTTAAGCCTTATTTGAATATGAAAGAGGAATTTTGTAATTACAATTATTAGGGAATTATAAAGAAGGTTAATTTTGACGATGGATAATATCAGAGCCGAGATACATATATATAGAGCCTATTGGTCTGACCTATATGTCCTCTCATGCGATCGTGCGTTTGAGGCAGGACTACACCTCTCAATTTTTCGGAATTTATATGCAAAATTACATTAATTTATTTGATATTTACTATGAACTTTTGTGTAAAAAATATAGTGAGGAAACTCATATGCCTACAATAATTCAACTAGTGTGTGTAAGTAAAGTTCGGGAGGTCTTTTCCCAACAGGGAATGTGTAAGGATGTCCGAGACAACGAAACACAAAACACATAATATACTGTTTAAGTTACGTTACAGTTGAACTGCTAGGGCAAAGGCCAGGAGTTCAACTGCTATGGTATGAAAGCTTTACTCAAACCTCATTGTAATAGAAAACAACCATACCCAGATTAAATGATATTGTAACGGATAACTCACGTCTTAAACCGAGTTTAGCTCGACATGTTTCGGGCTATTTCGTAGCGCTTCTTTTCAGGAGCAGAAAATAAAATCTCTCTTGTAAATTTAATGTGTAGCTCAAATATTCTTCGCGTAGACACTAAATAGGCAGCCAAAAGTTTGCTTAATTCTGGCCAAAGTTTGATGCCGCGATAAAAAGTGACAATGTCTTTAAAATAAGTTGACACTTGGTTATTCCAGCCTTGTCCCGCCAAGCACACGCCGGAGTGGATTTATCAAACAAGGTCGCAGCGTCTTACGACGACGATAAAAAATAAAACAACACGTCTCCCTGTGACAGATGAGATCTGAAACGAGATCTTAGGGTGTGTTACAGCGCTACAAGGTTCTTGATGAATGAACATCCTAAAGTTGAACATTAGAAAGTTGAACTACCGCTGGTGAAATGTCGGCAGTTAACCTGTACTTAATTATTTATTGAATCAGGCGTTACTTTGCGGAGGTCCATATCGTATTAAATTGACACAACTACAGTCCGCCACCAACGAGATGGACGGATGACCGATGAAAAGTCGGGTTCACGGCGGATGCAGGCCGCTGATAACTGAACCAACTAAAGCCTAAAACCTACGGATGGTATGATAATGATGATGGCAGTCCGTCACTTCATATAGTGCTGTTGAACAAAGGCCGCCCTCTTGCCACGCTAACAATGAATGATAGAACTAAAAGAATTTCTTTGCTCACCCGCGACCTTATGACAGCTAAGTTTATACAAGATATGCGTGTTCATGCAGTTCCTCCACCTCCACACTGTACGAACACACACAAACCCACACTACACTGACGCGTTTCGAACTTAACCAGAACTCATCTTCAGAGCAACACAACCGTATAGATACAGACCACCACCAGATTTTACCAGATGTTAGTATAATTAGACGAACGACTCGATATATAAATATTAAACAGTAAAAAAAATGAAATTGTTACAGATTATCACATTATACTGTACCGATTACAAAGCTTAAGCGTTGCGGGCCACGAGCTTTGCGTCTCTTGGATCGTTACATAGTGTAACGTTCGTTTCGTTTAATCATTACATAGTTTTACCACCCGCGCGGACGGTAAACGTCGCTAAAACCACACTAATACGCTCAGCTTTGAGGACATCATTACCATCAAATTTACACACAGCCTGCATGAACAGGCTCTGTGGCCACTCCAGGCTTCGGCCTCATTACTTAGAATTAGGCGAAACTGTAGAAAAATAATGCGAGATCCTTCACGAAATGAATATTCAACAAGAAACCGACACGGGGCAAAGCATAATTAAAAATTATTTCAAACCGGGCCTTATATTTAATTAACAATTCAACGCGTAAATTTTCAAAAGGAAAGAACCATATTTGATTAAGTCTTGATTAAAAAACATTTTTTAACAGGGCTACGAAGATAACCAAGTGCGATTTTGTTTTTTACTGACTTCGGTTTTCAATATTTTTCAATATTTCATATATCATTTAACCTGATTCTATAAACCATTGTATGGCCAAATGTTCGTTTATGATACATATATGCCGTTAACTTAACAGCTTTGTTTTATTGTACAGATCAAAGTCTTTTTCAAAATCACAAAATCAGAAAATATTTAGTAAGTAGAATGGAAACGTACCTGAAACAAAAAAAAAGATAATATTAGCAAAAATTTAGTTATTCGTTTCTTACAAAAGCAATGTTCAAATTTCTAGTTACATTCAATTATATTTTGATATTAAATTAACAGACTAGAATACGTAGAAAATTAGTTTTTTTACGTCCATACCACAAAAGAATTACAAAGGACGTGGTTTATTAAATTTGGTCAATTTGTACTATAAATTTGAGTGAAGATCGCAACATTATATGAAAAAACAAAACACAAAATATAGAAATAGGTATAGACCTATGCTACTTAGTTTAATCTTATCAAGTTTACGTACACAACACATGCTCGCAAGTACCTACAAGAGGTAGTAACAACTACCACATGAATGATGAAACTCGCTCGTTTGCAACCACCTACTAAAACATACAAAGTAGCAAGTAAGCAAACATTCTCACGCTTGTTTAATAGCATGTTAACTCCATGCTGCAAGTAAGCGAAAGTTGAATAAATCCAGGATTAAAATGTTAGGTCTAACCTAAACCCTAAACCAATGTAAGTCTGGTAAATACTGATTACGTGTTTCTCTCAGCATGCAATAAGTGATTGTTGACGAGTTTCGTTATCAAAATTACCGACTGAATATCGGTTATTTACTCGACCCAACGCTTACGGATTGATCACCGTCCGAAATTTAAAGAGGATTATTTGCGAATCATCAGATTATCATTATCACTTAGTCCAGCCTACGAAAATGTCACGAACTCGCAACACATGGGGAATAAACAATAATGGCAAACTCAAAGAAGAGCAACCAATTACAGCTCGAACAGATAATAAAGTTCACGAGGACTTCAGTCGTTATCAAGGCGCGAGATTGTAAGTTGTTTGCGATCCTAACTGTAAGTCTTCTGGAGTTTTGAAATTTCAATTATATTAACAGGTATGCTTGGAAACTTGGCGTTCCCTTTTTGTTAGCTAGTTTCCGAGTTCCCGAAACTAAGCAGCCATTCTGTTTCCACGGACCTATAGAGAAACGTTTCTCCAGTATGAGATAACTTTATTCGTACGTCGTGGGTAAAGAACTCCTGACAAAGCTACACAAAAAAATAAAACAGTGGGTAGAAGCTTTTGTCATGCTATCGCGGAGCGCAGAGTTCTCTCAGACGGAAAAGCGGAAAAGATATGTTACACTTTTTACACTTAAAAAATCTTTGGAATCATTCCCACCGCGAGAAAATAGTTTACAACGAGAATCTTCAATTCATATTTCATAGAACGTGACTCGGAGCTGCCTCAGAGCGAGCGATAATATTTTCTTTTTAACTCGAACTTAATACCGCCATAAAGCAATTTGATTTTGCTGAATAAGAAACGAATATTCACTGTGGTTTTTCTGTTACCTTGTAATCAAAAAGCAAAGCAGTCGTAAAGTAAAAGCCCTCAAGGAACCGTCTCATAAAATCATAGACGGCGCTCGGAATTTCATCTCCTTTGTATCTCGAGTAGAATAAACAGAAAGAACTCGATTTGTAGGGAATCTACAAACTTAGACTTGAATATGAGTATTTTCGGCCTTTTTCGTAATGTTTTTGTGGCATTTGATATTAATACTGTCGCTTGGCAGCGGCGAGTGCTTGGTCGCGTGATAAAAAAGTGGAAACAAACGTGAAGTTTTCTTGAGGACATTTTCAACTACATTATACTTTGACAAATTACACTTAATTAAACTACAGTATTGACCCCGACCCCGATAATTCACGTCTTAAACCGAGCGTTAAAAAGGTAACTTATGGCGCGTTAATACGTCTATTAGTGAGAGTAGCACAATAACTCATAATGCTTTTGCCAGCGGATTCGCGCCCAAGGAAAAATAAATAAATAGAATTTCCAAAATATCCTTCTTAGACCTCTATCTATATGATATTCAAGGTCACAAGACTGTCAAGGTGTTGTGGTCATTAGTAGTGTGGTGCGGTTACAACTCGATTTCCACCGGATTGCTGAAATTTTTACATGGCTTCAGTGACCCCTGAAGACATCTAACTGACGCTTCTCTCACTCTCCGTGTTGCCTAGCCTAACCGTTCACTCAACGTTACACGTTAGGATATATGCAATAACTGGAGCAGTTCTCTTTTCAGCCCTCGCCTCTACATCACAGCCCTTAAACAGCTACGACGTCGCAAAGAAAAGAGAGGTAAAACATTTTCCCAGGCTAGTTAACTTAAGGAACCGGCAACTCCCACAGCTATTAAGTATAATGATAGCTTAAACAGGAAGAAAGGTCGGCAGCCGCTGGGAGTTCGCCCTCTTAATTAAAAAAGGGACCTAATAAAATTCCTTGGCACAGCCCTGCAAATTGAGACAAAATTTTATCACGAAACCTGGACGTGGATTTAATATGTACCTCATTAAAGGCAGGGTTAAGTACGTTGAGCTTAGATTTAGATAAGGTGCGAGCGGCTAAGTTCTCTAGGTCAAGTGTAAAAATATGAAGCTATCCAGCCTTCTAAAATATACTGAGCGGCCAAAAATGTGGCCCTCAAATGTATGCAGTAATAGGTAATTTTATATGTAGATTGGGACGAATATTGTGCTGCTGAGTATGTGTACCACAGACCTTAAACGACGTAATAAGGCCGTAATAGCATATTTTAAGCAGTTTGAGTAAGTAAATACATAAACTCCACGAATGTAGCGTTAAAGTGATACGTTTGTAATTTTTAAGTTTACAATTGAGTTGGTAAACTTAGTTACAATTAAAAAAGCGTAACTTGGATTTGATGAGCTTTTGCACACCGCGTTTTTCTTTTCATAGAGCAGCCTTGTAACTCGGGTGCGTATCGCCAAGGGTATCGCATTTGTGTCGATAAAAACGGTACGTAAAGGCTCTCAGAGCCCACTTTGGTATTAACTTAAGTCTATTGAAATATACAAAATAAATTAAGGTTCAATCAAACGTTTGATCGTAATAAAAATAAACGGTCTTTGTAGTTGGTAGCCCGTTAAGCATCTTACATACAACTGACAATTAATAGACAACAAGGTGTATTTACTCGTATTCATTTAAAAATAGAATTGAGTTTCATTTTGGCACTCTTCAAATTTGACGCGGACAAAAAAACCAAAAAGAACGATTCTCAGCGTTAATCTTCTAAATAGCCCTGGCAATTAAGTTGCATCAAAAAAGACCTCTGGTAGAACTAGGACGGCAAAGCGGAAACTTGGCGTCCTACATGTGTTGTTGCCAAGAACCTTGGATGTTTGCCAGGACACATCCGACCAGGGCGCCAGAACTGTTTTGCCAAAAAAATAGGCTTTGCGCATCGAGGGCCAGTTGCAATAGGTTTCGGGATTAAAGATTTGTGGAATTGCTCAAGAGGATTAACACTTAGTTATTATGAAATAGTTACAATTTTCCGGTTGTTTTCCATGATTTTCGTGGTTTTAGAATAGGACGGACGCTTTGACGATTTCGGAAGCACTTATAAATGTCAAAAAATATTAATTTGTCAAAAAATACGGTTCGGAAAAGTCTCTCTCGTGAAGAACTCAACGAGGTCCAAACGTAGTAATAGGGTTAGTACTATTATATATTCTGTGGTAATAGTAAGTACGTCTATAAGGATGAATGACTTCATGAGTATAACTTTCGATCTACATATGGATACCTGCATAATCCAAGCCTTACTTAGTTTAAAGATTATGAAGCCGTGGTGGCCTAGTGGTTTGATCTATCGCCTCTCAAGCAGAGGGTCGCTGGTTCGAACCCCGGCTCGCACCTCTGAGTTTTTCGAAATTCATGTGCGGAATTACGTTTGAAATTTACCACGAGCTTTGCGGTGAAGGAAACATCGTGAGGAAACCTGCACAAACCTGCGAAGCGATTCAATGGTGCGTGCGAAGTTCCCAATCCGCACTGGGTCCGCGTGGGAACTATGGCCCAAGCCCTCTTGTTCTGAGAGGAGGCCTGTGCCCAGCAGTGGGACGTATATAGGCTGGGATGATGACTTAGATTAAAACTAAGCTAGGACTAGATTAAGTGTTGACAGAACTTCTATCACAGAAGTCTCATTTCATTACATACATTCCTATATATCTACATTTTAACTTAAAAAAATTCAATGAGCGAATATGAAACTTGTAGCCAAAACTCCGAAAGGCACTCGCCTGAACTAAAAAAAATATCGAAAAGAAAAGGAATCTAATTAGCAACACACCTTTAACTAAACTACAAACCCCTCGCGTGTCAAACCAATTAATTAAATTACCAATTACAACATTCGACATATTTATCAAGCCGACGAACAGGAAATATAAAATTACGTTTCAAAGAGTCCAAGTGAGTTCTGAGTACATTTTTTTTTACTTATTGGCCGGCCAGCTTCCGTCGTCACTACGGAAATGAGCTGCCTTCTTGCTCCCTCCCCCCAAAAGCCCCCCCTTCCTCAGGGGACCGGCAAACCGCACCTCATTATTACCCTGTCGGAAAATCCATTTGAACCCATTTTCTCCTCAAGAATATACACTTGATGATTTTAAAAGAATTTCCAAGACTTGGAGCTAGCAGACGGAGGCAGTGTGGCAAACAGGGGTGTTGTCTTGTGATTTGAATGCGTTTATTTGTCTGTTCCTTCGTGTTATTGTAAGAAATAAATTAAATTGAATGTCTTTTTTGTTTTTGGTAGCTGGTTTTTTGAGCTGGTGCCGTCCATCTTGAAATTGGTTTAGTAATTTGCGAGATATTTTGACTTTTAAGTAATGGGGATGAGTCATGCTTTTTTACCCTTATACAAAGTATACATCGTGTTTTTCTTGATTTCCGTTAAATTGGACAGACGGGCTCAGTTCATTGATAGAAACTATCTAATAATTAACTTCATAAGTCATTGTTAAAGGTCAAATTGTAAAATTCACAAACTTCATGAGTGACATTGACGTGATACATAGAGACTCACTTTTTATCCTTCTTTTGCTAAATATGTATGACTTATGAACACTTTAGTTATGCACTTTAAATAACTCTGTTTTACACGTATAATCGATTAACATAATTCTTTATTATCTTTTAGTAAACAATAAGAGTTGGGCTTCGGTCGGTCTTCGGGAAATTAACTTCACTTCAACTGTTGAATGTTCCCTTAAAGTTAACGGAAACCAAAAATAACACGGTGAATATTGAGTACTATAACATCGTTTTACGCAGCATGGTGCTTGGTATTAGGATACGAAAGTTTGCTGTTTATTTTTACAAAAGATTAAACTCTCCATAATATTTGACTCGCTTGTTTTGCAAATAGATTATACTGGATAAAGCCCTCCAAGTGTACGAAGTAATTAAACAGGATTCATTACAGAACAACATCACTTGAGCTCCAACAATGACGAAATTATATGTCATATACGAAACCTCGTAAAATATGCGGACTATAAAAAAAAGTTTCCGGCCCTCCGAGAAACCATAAAAAGCTCCGAACGCGGTGGAGAGCTCTCGTGAAATCCAATTACAAATTCAAGGCACGGTCAACGCGTACATATAAATTTTACCAAAACAATAATAGATGCGTTGGAGGTCCCTCGGTTATTCTATGTTCCCCAGAAACTGACGTAGCGATCCCTCCCTTATCATCCGCCAGGAACGTTCAATTTTCGTATATCGCTATCAAATCTCCGTTAGCAAATCTAGCTCGGTAGCTATTGTGCCCCTTTTTATTCCAAAAAATATGGCGCGACCCCAATTCTATGAAATTAAAAACGTACCTTGGATTGTGTCCAGTACGAACACGCAGACGCAGCCGTTGCCAAATCGATACATAAAATTGCCTGTTCGAGGCTGGTGGAATCTTTTGAATTACTATAAGTAGGTACCAGGGGAGCATAGGAAGTAAGATAGCGGCGACGAGGAGAGGCACAAAACGCTAGTGCGCCACGAGCCCTCGAGTCGCGTGCCGTCGAGGGCCGGCAGTGATTAGAGCGCGCTAACAAAGCCCCGAGGACCCTTAACCTACATGCTCCGTTTCACAGCAGCCGTGCGACACTCCGCGGCCCGCTGCGAGCCTGGTACCGGCACTCGCCGGCGGCTAATCTCACTTAGGCACAACATTCTTTTTTTACTCTTTACACAATCATGAGCTATCTCGGTACTCGAGGGCCAGTTCCAGACTGAAACTCCGAACATGACGCCCATTCAAGATACTCTCTTATACCTACATAAAAACAAGATGAATACAAGGTGGGCCCTGTAACAGGAGCAAAAAATTAAAACACAGCTTACACTCTTAATCTTGAATTTAGTTCTACAACTTTTGAAAATAACTTTTTTATGATTTTTATTATAGTTTAAAGTTTAATTGGACAAGCAATGTAGTGCCAAATCCGTCATTTTGTTACGTGGCAGGCGATGTCATTAGGCTATTGGATGCCGTACATTGAAAATAACATTTAATTTGTTTGGAATAAACATAATGATAAGACTACTTAATTTTTGAAAGTTGCAGAACCAAAGTAGTTTCATTTGAGTAGCAGAACCTGTGTTTTAATTTTTTGCTCCTGTTACACGGCCCACCCGGTATAAAGAAAACTTTATTTAATAAATAGCGGTGCGCCCCAAAAACTTACAGAGTATAAACTAAAAAGCCTGTCATCACGTAAACGACGTCCCATAAAGCCGAGGCGAGCTATACATAAAACAGACGCGACCAGCTGACGATATCCTTGACGCGAACGAAATATTCCGCATTTATTTTACAAAAACTAGGAGTTGTCGAGGCTTTATGGCATACAGGAGCAGTAAAATGGCATTTAATAAAACGGGGCTACAGGAGACTGGCACCAGACAGCCGCCGGCCGCATAACACGTCGTATTGATTCCGTTCATTTGCAACGAAGTGTGCGACTCACAATATTGATTCACGAGCGAACTTATAGCTGGCAAGTCGTCAAGTAATAAAGCGGTTATCTTTGGTCGTTTGCGTCGCAGCGGATCCGCGATAGCTCGCGCTCGTCGTTGACGCCGACGCCGGAGAACTACCGCCGTAATTACGCGAAAGTCGAAGGTGCGAGGCAACTTTACGTCCGTAATTTGTTCCCAAACTTGCCTAACGTTCCCTCTGACAAGATAAATTCATTAAAGGTATCTACTGTTCGTAATAGAATACGTGGATCGTTTCAAAGTCGTTGATGTGGAGTGCTTCATCTAATTGTGCGCTTTATCTTTATTGGAGTAATAATTTACATCAGTAAAGTGTAATAACGAATAACCGTTTCACTGTCGGAGAGTAATTAACGTTTTGACAGTATTAATACTGAAAATACCAGTATCTACTAAAAGGGGATAGAAATAAATTTGTGCAAAGCTGGGTCGTTGGCAGCTAACAATACCATCTATCAATTAGTAACAATGCTTCAAATTTTGTTTAGCCTCGAACAAACAACGTGATCAAAGTAATCATTTTTGCGACAAAATAATGTGTTATATTTAATTAACAGACTAGACTCTAGTTCCTGTCTCACCACAATCTATTAAATTAGTTATTTATATTATGTAATTAATGTTTAGATTACCTACTTTAAATACTTGTAATAGCAATAAAAGCCACACTTTTCTTTATTAGTTTCCTTCTCCCCGAGAGCCATAAAACTGTAAGACAGCTCAGTATTTAAGTATAAGTTCCGTCAATAATAATGTCGGCTGCCAACATCTGAGTAAAGTAAGTGGTCCCTTAAGATTGAGCGCCTGAATGTTCTAGTGGTAGTTTGTAAAATGTGGAACTGTGGACCCCCATTAGAGTTTTATAGCGCATTAGGGCAATAGACGTCTCCTCCCTTCTTCAGAGATTCGGCGGCAAAATCTCAATTTCATGGCGGATATTTTACTACTTAACGTAAATGATAATTATAATATAGCCGGGAAATAACCGTTATCCTCACCTGTTATACCTGCACTATTTATTAGGGTACGAAAAATTAGAACCGCTCTTGAGATTACGACTTGGAATTTAAACTGAAGTCTTTTTGCAGAATGGAAGTAATAAATATTCTGTATTAATTCTTTAATTTTCTTGTATTTTTCGTTACTATCACCTTTAAATTTTAATCTGAATCACTATTTGTCTTCTATTTTACGCCGGAATAAGAGTCTATGGTATATATTTTTGAAGAATTAGATAAGTCCATATTTTTGCACTTGACTGTACCTACATCTAAATATTATAGCTATCGATCAAGAGTCTGCTCGCTCGCCCGGGCCGGGCGTTTGATAAGATCTACGAGTAAATGCTGCTAACACGTAACTCAGTTCGCACAGGACGCATCACCCGTCATACAGTTCGTGACAACTATATGCAACAGACGCTTCCGAAATGTTAACATAATAATTATCAACTATCTTCAAATAGACTTTACTTATTTACTTCCAAACAATAGCTACCCGGATCTTCTGAGCAAAGCTGTTAAGCGATCTACTGTCCTGTGTTTAAGCTTTAACTGCGTTTATATAGTGTTTGCATAAAGGGTAACGCATTTACATTGGCTGCTGCTAAAATAAAGAGGCTACTGGAGCTGCTTTCACAAAAACTACCAGTTACAATAATACAAGTCTACAGTCGTTCTTGTGTCATGTAATTTCCTATATGAAATATGAAATCCTTTTATGAAATATGTTGTGGGCATTAAACCTTTCTGAAACCCGTTCAACAAACAAATAATAATCGCTTAAAAGAAATCTCACAGACGGCCATGTAGAAGTAGAAACTACCTAATACAAATAAAAACATCAAAGTAGGTGGCGGAAACGAATATGGTATGCCTATAAATAGGTGAAACGAAAGTAAACAATAATGTAATATATCGCACCTATATTTTCCGCTGCGATATCGCATCATTAAGTAATTTTTTTGAAAAATTGCATTTACGTCGTTGTTGCAATAGAGGTGCGACATAAAATACCTACATTAAGATTTCAAAATTATTGATTTACATTTTAATTTAATTAATACCTTCCCTCTAATAAGGGAGTTAATTGGTGGTTGAAATGAAAAGTAGGTACCTGTATTGAGCAATGAACGGTTTACGGCGGACATCAAAACATTACCTTTACAGTTAATACTGAAGCTTTACGATTCGAAATGGTTTCTACAGTTTATTAAATCGTGAAAAAATGAATAACGAGTCGTTTACGTCGCAGCAAAATGAAATAAATAAATTTTATTACGAAAATTGTCATACGTTCGCAGTGAAACGTTTTGACGAAATGAAAATGGCATTCAAATTCATTAAGCGTGCAAATAAAGGCTGAGCTGATGAGTATTATATCGCTCGTTTTGTGATAGACATTATATAATGTACGTATCTTTTGAGTTCTCATTCTAAGCTTTATGACGAACGAAGTTAGGTTTTTTAACCCCATTTTATAGACATGAATCAAAAACGGAGTAAAATCAACTAAAATGTATGTACACGACACGCATATTCCGAACGACGGCATCGAAATTTTTTTTTTCGTTGTGTCCCTTACTGTCAGAATCAGAACAAAGTTTGTGTTAAACAAAATATTAAAAGAAACTGCTACGCCTGCGTATTCCTTGATACACTTAAAGAAACTACTCATCACTTAACTGGAAAGTAAAGCTAGTTTATATTATAGTTTAAAAATAAAGCCTCCACTTTATTTCAAATCCTGGAGGATCAAGACGGACAGGCGAATTAGGGCTCGCCGCAATCAGATCGCGACGTGCTTGCGATTTGATTTAGCCGGCATAATCGCTGGAAACAATCACACGCTACTGATTACAAGGGACGAAGGGTTAAAGGTGAACAAATCCGCTGGGAGCCTGGGACGGACTTTATTAAATGACGAATTTGTAACTACCGATTTCAAAGCTCACTTTTTATAAATTATGTACAGGTTATCTGACATAAAACCAAAAAAATAAAAACCAAAAATCCCGCCCGCTTTATTTTTTTGAATGAAAACAAAAAAGGATAAAATATGCTAACCAGCTCAAAAACTCCCAGGGTCCCAACTGTTGGATAAACTTTTCTTTCAGGCAGTCGGGTTTTTGATTTTTCAATTAGTATTTTATTTCAAATTTTTTTTCGCGTTACGCCACAGTGTTAAAAAATACATTTCATTTTAATAAAATAAATGCACAATTACACAGAAAAATCAGAATCTATTGACATAAGGAAAAAAACACGGTATTTTGAAATGGCTACTTACCTATATCTCAACCATTCGACGTAATTTTGTTAAATTTAATTACCGAATTTCAAATGCAGTTATAAGAAATCAGCAAAGCTTCAATAGCTATAAAACCAATCAATCATGAAGGCTATTCGGTTCCAAAACACCCCATTGACTAGATGTCATAAACGTTGAATTTCGCCCCAAACTTTGAAAACCTTCCTTGTTTATTAGTCTTTCTTTGCTAAAATTGTTAAAGGAAGATAATTAATTACTTTACTTGGGCCTGAATGGCATTTAAAACTTTGTTAGTGCAGAAGGTAGCTGTTGAACTTACTAAGTAATGAAATACCATTTTTTACCTTAGGCACTACTGGTTGGCACTATGAGTAGTGTCATAGAAACGTTTACTTCCGTGCATGGACGTCCTGTGGAACTGATGTGCAATATGAAGTAGCTGACTAACATTCTATTTCTGTGTGTGTATGTGTGTCTTTAGCAATGCAACGTCAAAACTAATTCTACACTTCTCCATGTAATTCTTAACCTATTGTTACATTTTTGAAGACTCGTTTAACATGTCAACAGCGTCTTACAGCGTTTGCTCGTTTACCCTAATTTTATTCACAAAGACCTTATGGTAGTTTAATGTTGTAGATGTAATTATTTCATTAATTTTCATCAAAATTGCTGTTCCCTTTTATTGGCTTTATTGAACCCGAAGATATACCTAACTCACGCTTCTCACACTCTCCGGGTTGTCTGATGAAAATTTAGACTCCACGTCACTCCACGGTACTGATAGTCTGATAGATTGGAAGACAATACAAGTACGGTTGTAACCGTAAAGCCAATAGAAGGGAGCAGCAACTTTGATAAAAACTACCATAAGGTCTTTGTGAATAAAATTAGGGTAAACGAGCAAAGGCTGTAAGACGCTGTTGACATATTAAACGAGTCTTCAAAAATGTAACAATAGGTTAAGGATTACATCGAAAAGTCTAGAATTAGTAAGTATAATTAAGATCAATCTTTTGACGTTGCATTGCTAAAGACACACATACCACGACACATACGACATCATGCCATTTTAATTTAAAATCACTTCAATTACGAGTAAACGTATTCTATGGTATCTTCAAGCCCTTTCATATTAACACAAAAGAATTCCAAACAAAAGCTTGAAATTTAGACGCAAAAACGTTAACATGCTAAAGTAATTTCACAAAGCATGTAAAACGTGTTCGCCGTACAGGCAAATTATTCAGGCGCAATTTTCTTTTCAAGTGGCGAGGTTTAAATTCATTTTTCACAGTCTCCGGCGCAGAATAAACATATGAGATTAGTTAGGAGGGTGTGAGCAGGTTGACGTGTGAACGAGGCTTTACAATGTTTTTTTAAGCAGAAGCCGCGATACTGACGCCAAACGATCTTTAAAAAGGCTAAACAAAATATTATCCTGAAGTTAAGTACGAGGGCTTAAATGTCTAAATATACAGCCATAACGTCAATTACATCTTTACATGTACCTTATGATTAGTGTCATAAAGTTGTATAGATATTTTTGACGTCTTCATCATCATCATCAGTATCAGCTGGAAGACGTCCACTGCTGAACAAAGGTCTCCCCCTTAGAACGCCACCATGGACGACAACTTGCCACCTGCATCCACCCACCGGCGTTTTTGACGTCTTAGTAACATATATTTATGCCCTTGACTGTTCAGCTCATCAAATTTCGCGTATTTTTAATCGACTTCAAAAAAGGAGGTTCTATGTTTCAATGTTTGTATTTTCATTCTGCCTATTCCAATTTCGTTGCAGATATACATTCTTATGTCAGTCTGTTTTAGGGTTCCGTACCCGTAGGAACCCTTCATATTAAAGCTCCGCTGTTTGTCCATCCATCCGTGCGTCCTATCTATCACAAAGCTGCACCTACTGATTTTCAATTGACGTCATTTTATAACACAACCTACAATCACGCCCTAACATTTTTTGTCTATTTGGCACTTAGGTAGGACTTAATACGACGGTTTGGCGGCAAAACATGTACATACATCAATGAAACTTTGTTTATAACTTTTATCTTGGCACTAAAAATGATGATTTGGGGCAACGTAATAGCACAGGTAAAGTAGGACTTAATACGACGGTTTGGCGGCAAAACATGTACATACATCAATGAAACTTTGTTTATAACGTTTATCTTGGCACTAAAAATGATGATCTGCCGAGTCCTACCAAGATTTAAGCGTTCTATCCCCTCCCAGGGGGTATGGGCAGGGGCCAACATTTAAAAAATGCAATTTTTACAAACTAGACGAGTGTGGTATCATTTTCTATAATTTTAATGACACCTTGCATCTGCATTTTTGGTGTGAAAAATAAGCGACCAATATATTTCTAAGTAGCTCCATGTGCGGAGGGCTGTAAGTTTCTAACTTAAGAAAGAAAGAAAATACATTTTTTATTCACAACACAACACACAACAATAGTATTAAGTAGAAATAGACAACACGTAGGAAAGTATGTATCATTGTGTTTGTGAATCGGACACTGGCTCAGCATTACACTGATTTGTAATTTGTGATTACTGATTAGTTCCGTCATTTTTGAGTAGTCCTTAGTCTGCCATATCATAACAGTTGCTGTAGGCTCCTACCATCACTCAGTGGAGACTTTATTTTAGTTTGAAGTCTGCTGCCTGCTCGCATCAACGTGTTATGGCCTCTAAAACCTGTCTGCTTCAAGTTACCATTATTGAATGAACCACAGCACTCCATTCTGTCCCCACTACTTCATAAACCTGCCATTACTCCCGCGAACAAACACACATTAGCCGTGAATTGTCAGCGGATCCTAACAACATCCAGTGGGCCGGTCGCCAAACCGAGCTAATAGGCCAGTTCTGCGTACATGTGTCAAATACATTGAACGGGCATTCACGGCACTTAATAGGAGACATTGCTGTGTGTGCTTCTATAAAAGCGTAGCGTTCGCTGTAACATGTTGGCCCGCAGATTCGCACGCTGTAGTGGGGATGCCAAATTAACTTTATTTAAGGCTTTTTTGCCAAACAGTCTACACGTGTTTGTTTGTCATTTATTTTTTTTGGATTTTGAATGCTGAATAGTGCTAAAAAGTTGCGATTTGTTCAAAGGTTTATGAGAAAAATAAAAATATAAATATTCAAACCTACTTTGAGCACTCTACTGTCATTCAAAGATTTGAAAAAAAACTGTTTTTGGAATTTAATAATTACGTAAAATATTGTATTTTTACCTAAAATTAGTTGTCATCTTACTCAAAATATACCTTAGTTCAAGTAAAATGCCTTTGTAACGCACTAAATGTACCAAAATTATAAAATTAAATAGACTGCCAAAACTGAGGTATCTTCTATTGGGAGCACAAGGAAAGACGCGTGTACGTATCTTGGCTATTTATTACGGACTGACGTCACGACTATCATTACATACCCGAAATATTATTATAATCGAAAAGTAGGTACCCACTTAAACACTACCAAACCACCAATTTTCGTTTAAATATGTTTATATGACTTGTAACACGAAACTGTGTGTATTGATACAATTTTTGATTGAAGATGTCCCGCCACTTTTCAGCATAAAAATTATTTATTTATTTTTATGTAAAATTACGAAGTTGTCATACAAGAATCAAAATTTTCAAGGTAAGGTAGAGGGCAAAAACATATGTCGTAAAAATAATTTAAAAATATCTATGTAAGAAACTAGTTCATATGCAAGTTTTTAGAGGTATTCGAGACTAATTAAACAACTTTCTTTTTCTCCATACATAGATGCTCCACCCTAGCCTACAGCGCGTGGCGCGTCCAATATAATGACGCGTTCAGGATGTTGTTCGGGCTGCCACGGTATTGCAGTGCGTCGGCAATGTTCGCGGAGGCGCAGACGGACTGCTTTTTTACCATCATGAGGAAATGATGTGCGTCTCTCCTCAACCGTAGTCTGGGCAGCACGAATAGCATCCTGAGCATGTTAGCCCAGCGCTGGGACTCACCGCTGCTGCAACGATACGTGCCGCTACACGCGCCTGTACTGCCTATGTCCAGGCGTCTTTAGTCTTTAGTCTCAATTTTATTCATTTAAGTTAAGCTAGTGTAATTAATTATAAATACTAACCATAGCGATAAGATTATAATTTGTAACTACTAACACTATGGATTCAAAGTCCGCAAAAAAAGATTTGTTTTTGTATTTGTAGCTGTAGGAGATCGATTATTTACATTAATTGAAATATACAGTAATGTGTAATAAGTGTTTGAAACTTTCATGCTTTTCAGTCATAACTTTTAGGTACAGCACACTGAGGCCGTATTGCCTAACGTTTTTGGCGCTTGCGATCGCAATCAAATGTCAGTTTTTGTTTGCGAAATCTGTCCTTTGAATGCGATCGCGAGCGTCAGAAACGTGGGGTGAAGACCAAAAAGTTGCACACCGTAAAGCTGCGTTAGCAGGTAGCTTTAATTTCCATTAACTTTTTCCATTGTGACACGAAAATTAATCATACATTTTCATTCATAATTTAAATTATTTATAATTCATATATTAAATTAATAATTACTACATGTTTATTTAATAATTCATATATTAAATTTCATGGATAATTTTCGTGTCACAATGGAAAAAGTTAATGGAAATTATAACTACACATACATTAGACGGAAAGAATTAAAAAAAATAACATCGAATAATATAAAGTGGGCCCCACTCAGCATAATGTTACGGCAAGCCGCAACGCTGTTTTTGGAATCTATATACGGCGTTGAGTATAGGCAATACGAAACAAGTAACTATTACTTTTGTTTTTGAGAAGGCCACGTGAAGAGCATCGTAACGTGTAACCTATATTATTTGGCGTTTAAGTATTTGTAAAGTATTTTGATAATGCAAAATAAATTGAAACAGCATTGACACAACTTTTAATTTTCCCATCAAATAACCACTTGACTACTAGGCGTCTCAAATCCACACCCACTCTACAATTACCTTATTTTTAAACATTGTTAGGTAAACCTAAAATATCGGTACAAAAACATACTTTTCGCTGCCGCCGCCCACGTCTTGCCTCGTGGTCTCAGTCCTTGGCAACTAGGGCAGAAGGGCCTATTTGCCGCTCCATTGGGCATTTTGATGTAGTGTGTTAACATATGACTGTATTGTTACTATGAACTTGATAGGTTATGTTAAACCGACCGTGTTGAAAGTGACCCGCGTGATATTGAAACCAAAACCGGGAAATGTGCCATTATTTTAGCCGTGTCGTGTTATACGGAACATGCTGAAAATAGACGTATTAGACACATTACACGGTAGACCCTTGGGCTAGGATTAGTTTCCGTAGCCGGGTTAGGTGCTTGATACACTCGCTCATATGAATTAATTAATGTATTATACCTTCTAGTACTGCTTATTTTTAATGGGAACCACGTTGGAGCTGTTTCTGAAGGTGTCTAAGATAAAAGGGGAAACATACCTACATAGGTAACCAACTCATGCCTGTTTCTTTGACGTAGATAGAAACAACGGAACGTCATATTTTCGCTTCCTGGACATGAAGGAATATTTACATGTACAGGAAATTATAATGTGAAATTTCCAGTGATAATATCATAATTTTTACACTGAAACCGTAATTTTTTCTGAAACTTAAATGGTCGTCATATAAAAAACTGTAGGTTAGGTTAGGTTTGTTTTATAACATTTCTGAATCATTATTGGATTCACATAAAAAAAGAGTTCTGACAAACGATAGGTACATTCGGACAAACATAACATTCTGACTTTCAACAATCATGCGAGCCGATATGGACCCAATTAATCGACAAAATCTCCAACAATTAGGTGGAATTATGTGTTATACCTAAATCACGTCAGTCTGCACCGCTCTACTAAACGGACAGTATTGATTTTCTGGACCCCCTTCAATGCGGGAAGACAAGGAAGTCAAACCTAAAAATAAACGCGGTTGGATCGAAATATAGAGCAGATAAAGATGGCCGTGGAAATTGATTATTCACCTCCTTCATCTGGATCCTAATTCCAATTTACCCCAAGTTACCTGTCAATCAGATTATTCTCGCACCAGATGTCTCAATGACTTCATAAATGGTAGATAACGCCTTGTGACACACATATCTAAATCTATACTAACAGACTAGTCAGCAAATATTGGACAAGTGTTTTTTTTTTTGTCAATTAAACAAAAATTGATGAAGTTCCACGTGGCGTCACGTCACGCGGAACTTTATCTAGAACATCACGGTCCCCCACTCCCGAACTATAGCGTGCTTCATCCTTGTAATTTTTTGAAATGACAAATTATAAAAAAATACTTTACCTATACCTCACGTGATAAAAAAACCCATTAGTATTTTTTTCATAGCTTGTTAAATGCTTGCTTTGCGAGTTTTTTATACTGACTAAAAAAAATCACCGATAAAATGTGCATCTGCCAGTTACCATACACCGTTATCTCTATAAACCGGTAACATAATATATGGGCTTAAGAAACCTAGCCACTTATAACGATAAGTCAATAAATAGGTTTATCAATTTGCAAAAAGTGCACACGAACGGACTTAAAACCTGATTGTAGCTAAAAATATTCGGATTCCTGTTGAATAGTGATGTACTGACCGGTTTCGAACCCAAGTTTTTCTTTGGTCCTTCGAGACCGGTCGTAAAGCACACAGTTACCTACTACTGATAATAATTTAACTCTGAATTAAGAGTTAAGCAGATGTTTTATTGATAAATGTCACATAATGCACGATATCTGGGTGACCGAGCTTTACATGGCGTCTTTTGGAGTAGTTCCGCTCTATTTACCCAACGCATTGTAATTTATTATATCTTTTACCTCAAGGATAAGACCTTGACAAATCGATTTTTAAACCCAAAATACCCACAATCCTCGATTTTCATCGAAATCCTAAGATTATTTTTCAGCGTGATCATGGCCACCGAAATGATGGAAACTGAACATACCTACTTCGGAAAGTCTTTTATATGCGTTACTTAGATTTAGTTACGATATGTAATAGTAGATATACCTATAGTTTTATAATTGCTAAAAAGCCGTTAATTTTAGGACAAATCAAATTATACAAAAGAACTATTCGTATACGTTAGGACAAAAATATTTGATCATTCGAAAAATCTTATAAATTAGCCTTATAATAAAAGTGTATTAATGATGAAGCAATTATTAATACAAACAATACTCGTATAACATAGCATAACAACTTAATAATTTAGTAGTGGAGCAAGACAATTTCTTAGTACCTACCTAATTGAACCTATTTTTTTTTTGTAAATTGACAATAATTTTGTAATCATGTAATATTTCTTATTTTTATTTTTTTGACATTATTATTGTTCAGAAGCTAACTGTTTAGTACGTGAGTGACTGGTGGTCCACTGTAGACTTACACCATTAATTAATAAATAAAATATTTACAAGTTAAGAGTACACCAAATTTAAGAACAACCGAATATATTAAAACTATATGCCGCATTACTCCGCCGTGGGAAGCTATCACCGAGGATAAGATACAATATATGTAATATTGAACTTTACAACATTCAATCGCATGGCATTAAATCAGCGAACAAACTAACGTAATTGCAGCCCGTTACGAGAGGCCTATCTAACTCTTTACTAGTCAACATGACATCAGCTTTTTGGGTTCAAAAAGTAAAACCTTCGTTTAAAAATCGTTGAATTTATCAAACTATAAAATATTTTTTTTTAATCCTGTATAGTCTAAAAAATATTATCCTTCAAAATGAGATGAAATGTGGTTGCCACTACGAAGTTTTCTAGGATAATCCTCTTACCGGGGCACCGAGTCCCTCGGGTGCCAGAAGTGTGGAGAGCCTACTCCATTTAATATTACAGCGTGTACCAACAAATTGAACTGACAGGTGGATACACTATTGGCAAGAAGTCGGGATATTTTATTATTTGATAGGGTGATTCGGTTTTTCGTCGGGCACTAGTGAAATTACTGAACGGTAAGAAGAGAGTAGCTCAAACAGCATAAATATCAAGGATATTAAGTGTATCCCTTTCTAACTCATCATCATCATCATGTCAGCCGAAAGACGTCCACTGCAGGACATAGGCCTCCCCCAAGGCTCTCCACGAGATCGGGCTTGTGCTTTGTGTTTGTGC
Organism: Choristoneura fumiferana; assembly: GCF_025370935.1. Lineage (NCBI taxonomy): Eukaryota > Metazoa > Arthropoda > Insecta > Lepidoptera > Tortricidae > Choristoneura > Choristoneura fumiferana. Next base: position 13,914,978 of record NC_133478.1, read on the forward strand.
GCGATCCCGCGATCTTAATCAGGTCGTCGTCGCTCCATCTTGTTGGAGGCCTACTGCAAGCTCGTCTTCCGGTCCGCGGACGCCACTTGAGAATCTTCTACCCCATCAGGCATCAGTCCTACGAGCAATGTGCCCAGCCCAGTGCGACTTCAGTTTCGCAATTCTTCGCGTTCGTGTTCGCACAATGCTTTCCCTTTCTATGCTCACGAAAAAAATTATCCTATTTTATAAATTGCCGAGCAATAAAGGCAAAATACATGTAATTTCTCTTAAATCAATAACTTTATAGGATTGTTATAAAATAAATTTATCCTAACCTAAACGCATGTGTACATTGTAGGAACTATCAAAAAGGATAGATTAATAGTTTCGCCAAAAATTGATATTATATTCTCTAAACGGTCAAGTGCCAGGTTTTTTTTTAATTTTCTTGCATTGGTTTCGAACACATACAGAAAGACAGGTCTTATTAGAAACATTAGGCGTATATCAAATGACAATGACCATTATGCATTATTCTTTATAATCTTTATACATTTTGACACGTACCCATAAAAGCATAGACGAATTTTCTCTGTACACTTAGCCAAAAACTAACTTTAGTTTCAACCGTAAAGTACTTAAAGGAGTACGCTACGAGTATAACTAGATACAGAGCTTTAAAAGGTCGTATAAGGCGAATTTACCTGCAAACTTGTAATGGCAAGCCGTGGTTCTAATAATGGCGGGGGCCATCTGGGACGTACGTAATGGAAAATCGTTATTAGCCAGGTGAAGATCATAGGTGATAGTTGGGACTATTCCTAAACATGGCAAGAGAGAGATGAGACTTGAGACCAGTGTACTGAAAACTCATTGGATTCTTGTAGAGCTAACAATAATAACTTTAATAAAAAAAAAATACAAAAAGATTATCAACTACGCTACCAAGATACGCTGCCAAGTTTAGGACTATATAAATTATGGAATAGAAGAGGATTTCTTAAAATTTAATGGTTGGGAAACGTGCCATAAAGTTCAAAAAGAATAATGAACGAAACACATAATGGTAATTTGATGTTATATAATTTTCGGTAAAACTATTTATTAGACAAACTTTTTGATCCTGTAATTTACAGATTGGATAAGGTTAGGTTTTATTTATTCTATTATACAATCCCATAATAAAGAAACTGGCGTTATAATTAACCATTAAGTATTTTGTTCTTTATTATTTTAAGTGTATATAATTTGATTCAAACACAGTAAGTACGAGTAGTTGATCCACAAAAAAACCAAACATATAATGTGTAGACTGCTTTATTTATTTCAAGCGGGCAACAGTCTCTTCTTGCTAAGACTTGCACGGCGAACACACGTTTCCCGAAATAAAATTGTTAAAAAGTTCAATAAACTTTCAGTTTACAAAATTTCTACGCATTTTGATTTCTACATAATAAGTTTTCAGAATATTTGAGTAGAGATTCAGTTGTTTTTCCTTTTAAAAAATAATTTTACCATGGTTCTTTTTCCTCACCACGGACATCTTAGATTATTGTCGTTTGTAATAATATAGTTTTAGGTACCTTACACTAATCCCCGTGCTCAAAGGAGCATGGTTAAAGAACCAAGTTTGAAAACATATTTATTTTCCCGTAACTAACTTCAAGAAACCTTCAAAAACAACGTTTAAGCCTGGTTATAGTGCTTAACTCGTTTCATATTATGCACGTTCCAGACTCATCTAACAAAAGATAGTCGGCCAAGTTCTGGAAAGTTCCGCTAAAGACTGAAGTCTTTGAATCTGAAGGGGCCGCAGAAAACATCGAATTAACAGTAAAACAAGATAATAGGTCAAGGTCATTTGGATCATCATTTATGAAGTCGTAAATGTCATGGAGTCCGAAAAAAAAAGTTTTTTTTTTTTTACTTAGCTTTTGGTGTGTCCCAAGTCCGCTGGCCAAAAGCCTCCACTTTTTGCTTCCACTCATCACTTTTGGCCGAAAAATTAATTTACTTAAATTTCCGACAGCTCCACTTTTGGAATAAGTAAGACCATTTGTGGAATAAGAGACGAACTACAAATAATATGTTTTTACCCCGACCGACTTAAGGGAAATTTATGCCAAGCAGAAATCTGAATGAATTTTTAGTGCCCATTTGCCATACAATTTATCGCGCATAAATCATTGTTGCGCAGCCATAATTTTTAACCAGTATGTGAACCAGAAGTCGCCATTTTCCTTTTTCACAGATGCCGTACGTTATGGGAGACTACCATTTACAAAAACCCATCTAATACAATACATGCCGCATGTGACATGACAGTACCAAATCGGAAAATTATACAAACGAATAAGAGTTGAAAGCCGACTTAAGTATGTTAATTCTATTTTACGCATAATAAATACAAATGAAACACAAAAATTAATACAATGGAGAACTTAGCCATAGTAACGGTTATTTTTTGGTTAACCTGGTTAGTATAGAAAAGCTTACAAAAAAGACAAAAGTCAAAATTAAATTATTTATCTTATAAGATCGAGTTTAATTGCATACTTATGTCACTAGGATAGCTCAGCAATGGTTTTAACAGACATCATTTTGGATATTACCACATTATCTGTGTACTGCGGCGCGGCTTAGCTCCGTTCGACGTAATGCGGTGGCGCCATCTTGTGAGTGGGGATTAGATTTCAAAGAGTTTTCTCATCTGTTCCGTGTTAGTGAAATTACGTGGAATTTAGTACTGACACTGAAGGATATAATAAATGTTAAGCCGAGTTTAGACTTGCAAGAAAAATCGTACAAGTTGCATTACATTGCGGCGCTCGATTGACCACTACAAACTCGTTGGCTTTACGGCCTCGCAATGTAATGCAACTTGCACGATTTTTCTTGCAAGTATCAACTTTTTAGTGTACCTTGTTGCCATTGTAAAGTAAAGTCTCCTATCTATTTATTTTGCATCTCGTTTCATTTCCGGTCTATATGCGTCCCACTACAGGCCACAGGCTTCTTCTTAGATTGAGAGGTAGTGCCCTTAGCCCTTATATAATTGATTATATAATATTTTAATGTGTTACGGTTCTAAATTCCTGCTAGAGTCAGACTAATTTCATGCTCCAAGTAAAAAACTGTCAAAACTTTTGCGCACCCGCCATTTCGCGAACAACTGCCAAAGCTCTTACGAATTATAAATTCTTTTTTAACAAGTCTCTCGCTTGTCCCTTACAGTCCGTCTAACTTTTATGTCATTACATTAATGCACCAACTTATAAAGGTACCTAAGTGTATAAATAGTACTACTATTACTAACAAACAAAACAATTAACTCTATAAAAAATTGTAAAAATTCGCGCCACACACCTAGAAACTAAATTGCTTGTTTATGTAATTTAGGGCCTTCGCACACCGCGTTCTTTAATCGCTCCGTCGACGGCGCGCTAACGCGATGTGAAGCTCTTAGAAGTATATTTTATCACCATTTTCTCACATCCCAAGGAGACCTTGAATCAAGAGATCGATTAGATTCGATTAGATAGAATTCACTTTGAAATTTACGAACACATACAACGATATTGCAAAATTAATGCGTGCGGCGACCACAAATCCAACGCCACCAGTTTCTTTGGCCACAACGCCACCAAAACTTCCTGAATTGTAATTGTATGTTATAGCTTATGAAATTCGATTCTACTCAGTTATTGCAATTCAAATGAACTCAGAAGCCATGTCCAGAAGCTAAGTGCCCTAATCTCCCCGAGTGGGGTCAACGACCGGCTCATCGCATTAATTGAATTAGCCAACTCATTATTTTAGTGCGCGACGCCTCTGGTAGGAGTTAGGTATTCTTAATTTCACGTTTTACGATTTTGATAAAGTTATTTCAAAAGTTAACGTTTTTCAAGAAATTCAGGTGAAATAAGAGCTGTTTTTTTTTACCTTGCACTGATTTTTGGTCTGGTTTTTACCAATTAAGTACCTTAAGGACATAAAATGCTAACACCAATACCGCTAATAATTATAAGAAAGAAAGAAAGAAAGACAGAAAGAAAGAAAATACAATTATTAAACGCCATAAAAACAGACATAGAACAAATACAAGACATACATGATGCTAAACAGGTCCCCACTCAGCATAATGCCATGGCAAGCCGTGGCGCTGATTTTCAGTGAGGACCTTATAACCCCCTAAGTCGTGTTCGCTTTCCCAAACAATCGTGAAACTTAAGAGCATAGCGTAAAAACATGTTCATTAATTATCTGATTTAAATGAAAAAAAGCAACAAAGCCATTGATAATTTATAGCTTAATTGAGAAACAAACAGCACATATCATTTGCGATTGTCGAAACATCAAAAATTTGGCATCAAAATGTGTAATCGATTCCTGGGCATTAATTGCATCGCAGGGACGCTGTTATGCAATAGTGTGTCCACCCTGATCAATTCTGCGATACAATGTCAACCCTTAGAAAATAATTTTAACAGTTGACATTGTATTGCAAAATGACAGTGGGTTGACTCAGTATTGCAAAACAGCGTCCACTATAAAAAGAAACGACCTAACTGGGGCCAAAGTGGGGACAAAACTTTTGAAAAAAAAATCACTAGCTCAATATTTTAGTTATTTCTTCCTACTCTGATATCCTCCTGGGCCCGAACTTTTTTAACAGACATACTACTTACGACCTGGACGTTGTTTACCAGCTTTGTTATTTTGGATTTTATTACGAAATTCCTAAAATTCTTTAATCAATGAACAATTTGTACTTTATAAAGTACATTCGGTCAGTATTCTTAGTGTTTTTTAAAGTACGCGAGGGCTCTTGTAACTTCTTTATTATGTAAGGTATTATTTACTATCTAGTTCTTACTTCTTTCTGTAATAAAAAAGGTTGCCTGGAAGAGATCGCTCTTAAGCGATAAGGCCGCCTATTGTTTGCCTTGTAGTTTTCTTTGGCTCAAGAGGATATAATTAACGTGAAAAGTACTGATAAGTAAACAAAGAAAACTCGCCGAAAAGTATAAAAAGGTTTCTAGGATTATCAGAATTCAGCACGAGTCTGTCCGTCATTAAAGTTGGCTGGATGTGAGCGCTTTAGACGTGTTAAGTAGGTATAATATACCAGATCATTTATAAAAGCCGAAGTGACGTCAGAAAACCCCAAGAGTGCAGTCAACAAATTTGATTACTATATAGGCCATCACAGAACCGTGTCGCAATGACATTTTACGTCATTCGATTAACATTGTTATAAACAAATAATATAATTTACTACGACAGGGTTCCATGATGGCCTCTAGGAATCAAATTGGTTGACTGCATCTACGTAATAACGAATTCACTAACTGATGCATAAGTGACGAACCGAAAATAAACTAATCAACTTAGAAAAGTTAAACTCCCGACATTGTCATTTCAAAGTATATCCCAAGAACGGCTGAACCAATTTAAATGAAACATAGCTACAAACCACCACATGGAAATTTGCTTTCACGTGGAAAAAATGCCATCGAAATTGGTTCATATTTTTGAGGGCTACGATGCTACAAGGATGCTACAGATAGATAAACAGATATAGGCGTCAAAACACCCCTCTTTTTGTGTCAGGGGTCAAAAACATTTAAGAGCAAAGATCGTTTTAAAAAAGAATGCAAAAAGAGGAGGACCCTCGCTCCGGGTCATTTCTGGTGCAAAGGCTGTCCATAGCTATCCAACGTGGAAACGCCGCGAGCGTTATGGGCACCTTAGTGCCGGGAATGGCGAGGGGCGAGTTATTTGACTAGGTTATAGTTTTAATAAATTGCGATTTGTAATTTGACTAATGTGTTTTACATGATTAAACTGTATATTTTAAGTATAAAACAAAAAAAGAATTATTGGAATCGTGCGCCAAGTACGGCCATTTGTTGAATCTCCAATATGGGGCCGCGTCGAGGCTGCGGCAGCTGCATTGTTTTATGCAGTACTTGCGGAGTTTGAAACTATGCGGGGTTATATTTGTACTTTTATTTGCATTATGCAGCAGAAAAATTAAAAATGAAATATTGGCAGTGTCAAAAACAAATTTTAAAACCGGCCAAGAGCGTGTCTGTCACGCCCAAGATAGAGTTCCGTACCTAAGCCATTACGAAAAAATCAAGTAAGTAATATTTTTCTAAGGATTATTTTTGTACCTCTATTTTGGACGAAATCTTCCAAGTTTAGTTTTATTTTATACCTCTATTCAGAACCTCTTAAACTACGAATAATTCTCAAGCAAGCGTAGTTTTGAGACGTGACGAAACCAGAAGGGTTTCGTTTTGTAACACTTCGCCTACGGAACCCTAACAGCGCATACTAAGTATGGTCTACTAGTGTTTACCCGCGGCTTTGCACGTGTAAACCATTAGATCCAGCAATTGAATTTAAATTCCGAGATTACACTAAATTTCCAAAGGAATTACCATTAATATATGGACTTCATCGACGCTGCACTAAAACAGTGTCCACACCTTAGAGTATTTTACCCAAAATTTATTTATGTATAATATTATTTTCACATGTTTAGGGTATTTTTAGGGTAGAAAAGTATTTAGGGTATTTTTTAGGGTAAAAGTTTTCTAATGAAATGTACAATTTCTAGAAAAAAATACTGCAGATGTCATAGAAGACCAGACTATTATGGATGCATTCCATGTTTGAAAACGGTGTAGTAGTTTAGCTATTAGTTTATCAATAAATTCCATTTATTTCTTTGTTTTTATTTTAAAATGGTTAGGGTAAAAAAAAACATACCTTTCCGGTGAGGGCTAACTAAATCGCGCGGTAGTCGCGGGCATAAGCTAGTATAATATTTCCTTGCTTTTCTAAAAAAAAATGTCTCGTATTCCTCTTACTTTGGGTAAGTAAACAAAACTTTTAGACAGTGAGTTGTCTTATCACCAGACCTGGCTTTAGCTAAGCCTGACGTTGCTCAGACCAGCGTCCAAACTTAACTCGTTACTTGAGATTGTGTGTCTAAACGTTCCTTGAATTGAGTATTATGTCTAGCTTAATAGTATTTTGTTCATTATTTATTTAGTATGCTGTTTGGTACAAGCCTTGCAATAGATCTTCAAGGCGTCTTAAATTCATTCAATAATACGTATCTTCAATTAAAGTAATCCAACCATCTGCTGCAGTCAGCAATGGCCGGATTACTGTAACTGAACCCCTCTAAAGATTTTTCATTAGAATTCGAACTAAGATTTATTTTTATTTCCAACCAATTCCCGTAATTTCCAAGAACATACCATTTAGAAAATCGCCCGGCTGATCCTTAAAAGCACTCGGGACGTATTTCCCCCGAACAACACGAAAGCACTCCATAACGATTTAGAAACAATACCCACTAAAGCCTTCCGAAATCCAGAAATCCCCTGAAAGAAACGCCATTACGCGAACCGACAATTGCCGAATATTCCCGAGAACGACCGAAAATTTATTTTAATCCTACCGCCGTTGGTAATTAAAAATGTACTCTTTCACTTTTCCCATTTTAATCCCCCGAATAAAAGTCGGACTTGGGAATAGTTTAAGGGGATTTATGAGCGATTCTTCAACAGAAGTCGGGCGCAGGTAATCCTGGTAATGCGGCATTCCTCGAAAATATATTTTCATGGAAATATTTTCGGCGTTAGGTATTTTCTTTGTCTAGTGAACCTCGAACATGGAACTGCCATAAGTTTTCGAAGGCATCTATGTAAAGCGAAGTTTTAGAAATGTTACTAAACTTCAATTAGGAAGGAGATGTATCCACATAATTGAAATTTAAACTTAGTAACTCGGTAAAGTATTCATACATAGTAAAGTTGTAGGACAAATAATCTTCAAATTCATACTAGAACACCAAGCATTTCATCTCATAAAGTCTTCAAGAGATAGTGCGACTTGAAAGAGCACAAACGAGTTCTAAAAATTACAAACGGCATGCTATTTAAACCTACGAGACTTAAGAAACTGTCTTTTGTTAAAAGACTAAAGTCCTGCTCCAAAGCCAGCGCCAAGAGTCCAAGTCCATTTTCAATTTAAATATAAGGCTCCTTAAAGTAGAAATAGGAACGTGGTTTACTTTACAGCCGGTACGTGGTGTGCTGGTATATCCCGCTTTATTACAGCTTAGCGAACATACTTGGTACTTGCCTCATACGGGCTTATTCTACGGACTCTGTTTATATTTTTACGAGGACTCCCTTCTTTATACGTACTTTGAGTGCCGCTAGAAATTTTAAATACCGGCGACTTGATGGCGACGGCTTTTGTTGCTTTTGGCGGCGGGGCTCTTTCCTACTGGGCTATTTTGAAAGGGACAGACTTAATTGTCAAAGCTAGTCGTGTTTCCATATAGGACAGTAAAATATATTGCTTTGAATTTTCACGATTTTCACTTATAGGTAACTACTAGGTATCTACCGCTCACGGTAGGTACTACTTTTTTTTTATACAGTATAGGCTTGCGTTTGGTCACAATCACGCCTGATGGAAAGCGAGGATGAGGCCTACGATGGAGCACTTAAACACAAAAAACTTGTTTATACCTAATCCTCGATGTTTCAGCCAAATTATCACAGATATAGTCCATAGAGAAGTAGACTAGAAGAGAATACCATGTTGGAGCAATATATATACTTTTTAAAATCTTCATCACAACATTTAACGCAATAAAGAGTTTGAGTAGTAGAGTCGCTACTTTAGTGTCTAAAGTAGTAGGTACCTACTCTTCTACTCGTGACCACGGTCACGTAATTAGCTTGATGAACCATATGTAAAATCTGAACACTAATCTTGTTCATCGTACCGTGACTTTACTTTCGTATACGCAGTCATTCACTTCTGGCAAGAATAGCGACTGTGAGTCAGGCTTATAAAGATTTTAGTGAGAAGTTAGTGAGCACTTAAACCAACAGACGGATTTAGTGATTCGACACTACTTGCTGATTAGTTAAAATGTAATTGCATCCGCTACTTAATACATTTTGCATTGTTTCAATAGACTTAACCTTCAAATTGAATTGTAAAATTAGTTTCCTGTGAAATAAAAACTAACCTAAAATAACCTTACTAAATATACAATTTGCCTAAGTCTTGCCCCCGCGAAAGAGTGCCCATAAGAGTAGTTGCTTTTCCGCGCTGTGATTTTGTTAGTAGACTGTAATATTTCAGATGTGAAACGTATTTTTGAAATATCTCGATTTAGGGTTAAACTCAGTTTAGTAGTGGCGAAATGTATGTAGAACTAACTAAAATTTTCAAGCCTTTGTTTATTTTATATCTTTGCTTGCAGATTTCTACCGTTGTACCCTGAGTTTATCTCTCCGATTTCAACAAAATTTGGTAGGTAGAGTCAGTCCATGATTCCGAGCTGAAAAAACAGGGTCTCCAGATGTGTCCCCAAAATATTTTATGGATGTGTCCGTTTTGTTACGAATTTTTCTTAATGATTTTCGTAACAAAACGGACACATCCATAAAATATTTTGGGGACACATCTGGAGACCCTGTTTTTCCAGCTCGGAATCATGGACTGAGTCTACCTCCCAAATTTTGTTGAAATCAGAGAGATAAAGTAAAGTACAACGGTAGATATGGACCAGATTAAATAAATTAATGTATTTAATGAATACTGCGATAACTGCAACGTTAGGGGGATTTTATCGTGCCGCACTTGGCAAAGTAGCTCGTGGCTGCGACCATTTTACGAGTTGGTCCATATCGTCTTAGTTTCGTAGCTGCATTATGACAGTCGATAGATTCGGATTATTTCAAGCATCGGATACTAAGTATATATGTTATAACTTTGTTGCTATGGCGCTGTTCCCTACGAGGTTTATCTAGATATAATAATAACAACACATGTTTAATAAGTATTTGTAAGAATTTACCAACTTTGCGGGCCATAGGTACTTTTCATTTCGGTACTGTACTTGCGATAATTACGACCGTAATTTTCGTATTTGGAGATAAAACGCATGAATAAGTAAGTATAGTAAATGTTGTGTTCAAAATATTTGTTCCGCTTTAATTTTGTACTCTTTTTCTTCAGTGTTTATGTAAGTGTAAGTTTATGTATAAATAATATTATAGTGTGCATTGTACCACCTATGTTGCGGGCAAAGTTGTCGCAATATTTCCCAATAAACCCAGTTTGTAAATTAATCATCCACTATCTGAAAAAATTACAGACTCAAAATAATTGTTAACGCTACAACCCATTGCAATTAATAATTAATTAATAACTAACTCGTGGCTTCGCTCTAATAGAAGAATTTTAAAAGGTCAACTCTTTAATCCGTTGTCAATTTCAAAAAGTACCTCCTTAGACGTCTATGATCCTTAAGGAATATGTCTGCCGAAATTCAGTCTCTAGCTCCAGTGAGTTAGGATGTGTGTCATCTGTCAGTGAGGCACGTTACTCTTCTAAAGGTATAAAGATGCCCGTGCCCTTTGATTTATGTTTTGATCTTTGGCATTTCCATCGAGCCGTTTTTCTTTTGTTTTCTCTAAAAGTGGCCACCGCCTGTCACCAACTTTCTCGGCATAAATTATGTGCCCCAAGGAGCCAGGGTACTTCAAGACTAGACTTGGCAACGTTCCTAGACGCGGCTTCATTTGCAAACCCTGGGGACTGTAATGGAATTACCACCCTTGTAGCTGTAATAGGTTTACATTGGTGATAAATGAGTCATTTATTCTGTAATTAAGCTCGATTCTGGGACTGTGAAGGGGCATTTTTCTATGGTACTTTCAGCTTTGTCTGTAGTTGTGTGAGTGTCGGAATCGACTTTAAAAAACCGGTCAAGTGCGAGTGTTTCTAACCCGTCCACTACTGTAGTAATGTGGTCGAAACGCAGTGATAACTTGAAAAAAAATGCGTGATTATGATCCGGATGTGTTAGTCGTTGCATTCTCCGGTAACTTCGAAAATTGTGCCCTTTTCAACACAAAATCTTTTTCTTTTTAAGTATACACTGAGGGGTTCCGTGAAAATTTTATCAATACTCATTGGGTCTTCTCTTTAATTATAATTTTAATCACGTTTGCAGAAATAAGTTTTTTTAATAAAAAAATGTTTCTGGCTGTTGCCATTGTAATCCTAACTACATATATTTATTCGTACCAGAATTCAATCTGTTCACTACTAGATATATATTAGATGTAGGCGAAATTCGATTTCCAAGATTTGACCCACATTAACAAATAACCCAACCTTAATTCACGACTGTGACGAGAATAGGGTTAATATTTTATAATCCTTTTCTTTGCCCAATCAGTAGATTTGGTCAAAGTTTGTATTGATATATATATCTCGCAATATTGCCATATATTATAATATTATTTAAACTATTAACTATTTAAATAACAGTTTTTAATGATTCACGGCTACATTAGACGTAAATGTTACGCCTACATTACTTTAAATTTTAATGAAAGTAATGAAAAAAGTAATTTTTAGTATTTTTTTATTGCAATTGACATATACACCAATGCAATTGATATATGCGCTGGCAGCTTCTGAGCAAGCGCAGCATAAGATGACCATGTTCCTTTTGCCACACAGTGCAAGGGACTGGCAAACGCATTTTTTATTAGTTTATTGTTTATTTGTATTCTGTGTGCTTATCCTGTATTGTTCATGTTGGCGAATAAATCAATCTTCTTCTTCTTCTTCTTATATATGTCCCATATATTGACTGAAATGTTTCATAGGCAAACTATCCCTTTAACCCTAAAATGCCCACATCCTTTCAAAATATTTTTTCCTCTGAGGGTAAAATCATTTAATTACGAAGAAATTTGTCGTGGAACATACGCACAAATAACTTTAAAATAAAAACGATTAATCTTAATTTATACGGCATTTAATTTTCCCATTCAAGCTGACACGAAGGTTTTGCTTTAAATCGTGATGCGTCCTTTAGTACCGCAGATCTTGTTAGCAGTGAAAATAATACGACAACATTAAATATATAGCGCAATAAAGAAGGTATTGTTATACCCCATACCCACTTACTTTGTCAAATAATGCTCATCGAATTTAAGGAAGCAATGCAAGGCGGCCAGTTAGTGCTAACGTAGAAAGCGCTGACGTTTCTAGAAAAGTTACACATAAAATTACTCGGAGCTGTTTTAACTATATAAATAGACTGTTTATTATGTTCTTGTTTCATAGTTTGTTATAGTTAAAGGTGGAGAAGCTAGGCACGTTATCGTAATGCGACTGAAGAAGAAACGTGTTTAACCTGTACTTAGTAAAGTGTGTGGTGTTTGATAGTACCTACCCAACTTTTTGCAAATCTGTATTATACTATCGTTTTAAAATGAATAAATCGACATTATTTTGTCATAATTAAAATTAAATACCTAGGTATCGTCAGCAGTAGAATTGAATGAGTAGTTGAGTCGTAGTTGAACCTACCCTGACAGTTTCTAGATGCGTGTAGGTAGTTTTAAGCTCCACACCGTTTCTGCACTGCACTTTGGCAGCTGACTGTACTTCTTGAGTAATAAAACGCTTTATTTAATAACGCATCGCATTATGCAAGGACGGGACGTAATTATATCGACACTAAAAAAGTGCGTCTAGAAACAGTTACGCAATCCATTTTATATTTCCCTAAAACGCACGTTGCCGCTTTTCTCTAACAACGCTGTAAAAAAAGTTTTACGGTCCTGGCGTCCGTACCAATCGGCCGACTCGTTTCAGCTACTATTTTACACCCACCGTGAAAACAATTTCAAACGCGTCCAATCGATTTTCGACTTAGTGGCCTCGCTACAACGCCGAAACGGGATTACATAGAAAATACATCGTGAAACAGTAAAACACGTATAGACTTACCTGGCCAGCATGGAGGACGTCCAAAAATATGGTAAAAACACTAATAAAAAGCACGGCGCGCGACATTTTTGCGGCCGCGAGGAAGCGTTCCGTAACCAGACTGCCGACTGGCGTTTGAGTCGGACGCCAGAAACCTGCGTACTAGAGCGGCGGTACAGCACCATGCCGTAACCGTACCTAGCGTGGTATAGATCGACCCTCCGGGAGCGAGAGGGACGGAGCACGCGCGCCTGAAGAGAGAAAGGGAGGGACGTGGGAGGATAACGCACGCGCACTGAGGCTCGCGTACAATAAGCACTATACCCAAACGCTGTCTTCGTCTGGCTTTGTCCGGATTTCCCAATGATGATGCATCAGTTTTTGACAAGCAATGCGAATTCGGAGTGTGATAGAGTACACGGCACTGGCAAATTGATAGCGCCACGCCGTTTGAACTCAATTTACTCTGCCCACTACTGGTGTAACATGAGTAAAAAATTGGAGTTTTAGAGGGAGTCAGCCGATTTGCACGGTTGTGCGATATAACGTTCAGTCAGGCGTGACTCACCCATAATAAAAAGACAGGGAGCGACAAAATAGGTACCAACTGACTGATAAAATAATGCTGAAAACTTACTTGGTAATTTGAATTTGTAAGAGTTTGTGGACACAATGCGTAATGCGTCGTTGTTATTGTGTACACTAACAACATAATTAGACTTTGATTTTATCATTTATTAAGTGAGTTAGTTTTTCCTGCCGATAGAATTTGAATATTCTTCTGAAAACTTTAATGAAAAATATAGTTTTGTGAGCGATTAGAACGATTAGAAATAAAAATAAAAAAGTTTTTTTAAGGCAGTCGGGTTTTTTTTTTTTTAATTTTAGCTTCATGAGGTAACGTGTAACTAAATGTTTAAGTAGGTAAAGGATTTCAACTGCAAAATAATTTGAGGCTACCCACATTAAAATTGAAATTCAAAAACTATTTGCCTATCTTGTATGTATCGTAGCTGGTTAAAGCACATTCTCGCACAATATTCATATCTTTGTATTCATTTAAATGTAGTTAACATACTCAAATTATATTACTAACTAAGAGCACAGCCCGCCACGTTTGTCCAACAGTCAACAGTCTAGAATCAGCATACGACGATAGTTACTAACTTCCCAGTATCGTTGTAGGTAGGTATCTAAAGATTCTTACAAGTCTATTCTGCGTTCATAAGGCAAAAGGTGGTATCAAAAAAAAAACACGTTTGCATTATTTATACCTTCTGATGCAGAATGGAATAAATAACGCAAAAATAGTAGATTTTACAAAAAGATCATAAAACGAGCACGTCGAGGGGAAAATGGGTTTAATGCTCGAGTTTTCACTTCGGTGTTTTCACTCTGCTTTTCATTTCGATGGCGAGGAAATGAAATATCAAACGTGGAAACAATTGTTCACTTACTATATACCTTTTATTGTTGATGCATCATTCATTATATAATTATAATTTTTTAGTTTTATTGATCTATTTTGATTGATTTTAATCGTTCTTTCTACTCCAATAATATTTATTTAAACAATGAATTTTTACATAAAAATAAAAATAAAAACACATAAAATTTACTAAAACGGGCTTCCTCTTCCAAAAGCAGCGCAGCGCGGGGCATTGTACTCAAGACGCTGGCAGCGTTACCCCGCTGCACTGCGAGGCTCAGTCTTTGGGCGAAGAAAAAGCCTGCTCTTTGGTCGCCACTTCTTTCATAGACTTTTTTGTGTCGGACGACCAAGACCCAAAGGTTTCGACCGCAAGTGCCGCAAAAAAGTAGTTGTCCTTAAAAAAGGATTGATTTTTAGTTTTATATAATTTAAAAAAATATATGTAGAAACTTCTTTGTTTGTGGCTGTTTACACCTGATTGCCTTGGTCTTAGACGAAGATTTTACTTTATGCACTAGAGCATAAAAAGTCATTTTATGTCGCCTAGATCCAGCATAAATACGAACTTTACGAGCATGAGAAGTGAAAAAAATGTTTTTTTGGAGGATACAGCTTTTTGCCTTAATAGGGCAGTATTGCCTATACTCAAGACAACAGTAGCGTTAGGCAACCGGGAAAGCGAGTAAACCATGAATAAGGTATGTTCTCGGATGCAACATTCTCGCCGTTAGTGTACACAAGATTTGCCATAAGTACTTCCGCTTTCATTTCATCACTGACGACACGAAAGTTCAGGCAACCTCATACAACCCGCATATAGTTAGTAAGTTAACTTAATTTTTAGAGTACGTACCCTTCTTGTGTAATATTTATTATATACCTACCCAATTGTTGGCAATAAACGCATTTTCTGTTTTCTTTTTCTTTCTTTCTTTCAACAGTCCTTGCCTGTTGCTCCTGCATACAAAACATCCCTGCTGCACCCTTAAGTAGTTACTGCGTGTATCTTGTTGCTTAAAAATGCGTTATAAGTAGATGCGGGGGGCTGATTATTAAAATCACATCTGCGAAAATACCATTCGGAAAGTTGAAATAGTGTACCTTGAATATTATTATTTTACCTTGAATTAAAAATCGATTGAAGTAGAAAAAACCGGGCAAGTGCGAGTCGGACTCGCTTACCGAGGGTTCCGTACACATTGTAAGTAAACATATATAAGTAAACGGGAATCGTATCTTGAAGATATTTCTCGCTTTTTCCGCGTGATTTGATACATCCAGTGTTATAATAGCTACCTTCATACCAAATTTCAAGATTCTGAGTTCACGGGAAGTACCCTGTAGGTTTTGATTCCCTTGCGAGTTTCGAAAATTTGCGGAAATTTGCAGCATAAACGGCTGCATCTTTTGATTGCGTTGGCTTAGAAGTTTGATTTTTTCACAGCTCCAAGGGACAGTAGACCTCAGTATTTGATATAAATTTCAGATTGATACCTCCACGCGTTCCCGAGAAAAAGGGTCTTGACAGACAGAGAGACAGACGGACAAAAAGTGATCCTATAAGGGTTCCATTTTTCCTTTTGAGGAGGTACGGAACCCTAAAAATTACCTCACAAATTTATTTACAACTGGGCAAAAATGTAATCAATATAAATTTATATGCTTTGACGTATAACGTTGATAATTACATCACCTAGTGCTGAAATTCGTTTCTTTCTTTTTTCTTTTTTTATGTTTACCTGATAGATAATGCTCTGTAAAAGTAAAATCTTTTAAGACTTTGAGCTGTTCTCTACTAGGATCCATTGACAACTAAACATTATTATTTTCGAAGGATTGGTTTTTCTCAGCTCTAGGCTGGTAGATATTAACTACATTTACGGGTTATCCACCAAGTAAATGTAGCAGGAGTTGTAGAATATTTAATTGGATTGCGGAGAGCTATTTCCAGGGTCTTTCTTTCTTTCTTCTTTCTCACTATTCTGCATGTATTAAGTGTTGCGGCTTTTTGTATTTTTTTTATTCGACTGGATAGCAAACGAGCAAGTGGGTCTCCTGATGGTAAGAGATCACCACCGCCCATAGACACCTGCAACACCGGGGGTATTGCAGATGCGTGAAATTGTGTAAACGTATGATTTTAATGATGACGTATGTTTTGGGAGGACACCTGTTGTGGATAGGACTATTAATTGATACTACGTACACTTTTCTCCTATCTCATACTCTTGCATATTATTTATTGTACTGTGGTCCTCATGGACTTCATATTTTGCACACTCATTCCCTTCTAGCGCCTGCTCTATAAAACAACTTATTTATTCCCACATTACAAAAAGACAAGATTTAGTTCAACAGTGCGAAACGCGGCAAGACGTGCATAACTCACTTTTGATATAAATTTTCATCACAAGTTGTTTTTTTCACGACATATTTGTTTACATAATTTTGTCTTTATCATATTCTTTGCTAGATACAATCTTGCGAAGCGCGTGTATTTGCATAACAAATAAATTTGTGAGGGAATAATATAAGGGTTCACGTAACGTGTGCTCCCCTCCGGAGTCTCAGAGGACTTGCCTCTTTCCCGGGACGAATTTGAAATCGTAGCCATGCGTTTTAAAACTAGAGTCAAGTGTGAAAGGGCTTCTAGACAAGTCTACTTAAAAAAAATACTAGATGAATTTATTCTCTTAATTATCTCATATATCATTACATCTTTTCTAAATTTTAACTCCTTGTCTTATAATAACAACTCTACAACAGTTATCTGGATGTTTATAAATATAGCGATGAAATCTAGGTTAACATTTACACAGTCACAAATAAATAAATAAATATTATGGGACAATTGACACCAATTGACCTAGTCCCAAACTATATAGATAAATACATACTTAAATACATATTAAACACCCAAGACCCGACACCAAACATTCGTATTATTCACACAAATTATCTGCCCCGGCCGGGGATCGAACCCGGAACCTCAAGCTTCATAGTCAGGTTCTATAATCACTTGGCTATCCCGGTCGTCAAAATAAAAGAAAGAAAATACATAAATAAATATAAGACGCGTAATTAGAGCTAAATTCGCGTCTTTCATATTCATATGGCCGTCATAAGACTCTATAATCAATATTTTTAAGTAAATAAATTAACGGTATTTGGCGAAATTTTATCACGATTAAATGAAACTAAATGTTGAGTTTAATTTTATTTAAATAATAATTCTCGTTTAATATTCTTTGTATTTAGGTAGGTAATCTAAGTTAGAATTTCTTTTCTTTTTGTAGCTTGATTATTGTACGTAATGAATTGATTCATATTTTTAGGTTTTATTTTCATCTCATTTCATATTTTTATTATGTTATGTTTTTTTTTTATTCTACAGGATGGCAAACGAGCAAGTGGGTCTCCTGATGGAAAGAGATCACCACCGCCCATAGACAACTGCAATCCCCTGGGATTGCAGATGCGTTGCCAACCTAGAGGCCTAAGATGGGAAACCTCCAAGTGCCAGTAATTTCACCGGCTGTCTTACTCTCCACGCCGAAACACAACATAGATAGATATGTCCGAATATCAGATATTATTTTGTTTCCACAGTATACTTAGAAATAATCTAATTCGTTGATAAATTAAATCACCAGTAGACCTTTGTGAAACTGAGCCTGAGCAACCTCCTGAGCCCCTAACCGTCATGACAGTGCCATATGACGGCGCATGTTAATCAGCAGATTTCCATGGCACTTAAAAAAGGACCTCTCAACCCCCGGGATGGTCCCTCCATTAGGACAATTAGACCTCGGGTCACATTAATCCGTCAAGGCTTTATCGGTTGTTGTTGGAACTTAGGAGTTTTTTAAAGCTTTAAGCTTTCGCGAATGTATCTTGTAATATAACAAAAGAACGTAAACCATTATACCATACACTTTAGTCTCTCATAGCCACGGCCCACGGCCGCTGCAATGTGATCGAAACGTCAAGGAAATTTTAATTCCTAGTAGTAATAGTAATTGTTAGAAGCTTTTACTTACGGGCGCGTGACGCAAAACGTCGTGTGAATTTACGGGGTACGCCTTATTTTGCATAACATTAATTGTCCTAATATGAATTAGCGTATCAGATTTGGCATAACATAATTGTGCATAACAGCGAAATTGCATAATATAAAGAAGCATAACACTTACTTAGCATAATAATGAATCCGCCTAATTGAAATATGCATTATTAACTGTTAGTTAAACTGTTATTAAATGAATAGCCATAATTTTATCAAACGAGTGAATTAGCTTGTTCAGGGCAAAACTGACTCGGTTAGGTTAGGTTCAGAAGACTTAGCCTTCGATGTTAAGTATTTTTTTTAATAGTCCAATAATAGATATTTTCACATAGTAGTTTACTTCTCAGATCTAATTGAATGGAGTAAATAAAACAATACTCATTTTACATTTAGTAATAATTTTCCACTTATTTTTTTCACTTTATAATAATATATTGTTTGACAAATTAAATTTACAATTTCATAAAAATAATCATTTTATGTTTATACTCTTTTATACTTATGCAAAGTAACGTTACGCTAATTGAATTTAGGCCAGCTTACCGTTCTGCCAATCCACATTATGCGCATTCACATTATGCCAATTTCAAATATAACAATTAATTTATGCGAATTAATATAGACCCGAATTAACACCTTGTGCGGTGACTAGACTAATGAGAAAACTTACTGTAAAACTTATGTCAGCGCATGAATTTTTTTTTTTATTCGACTGGATGGCAAACGAGCAAGTGGGTCTCCTGATGGTAAGAGATCACCACCGCCCATAAACATCTGCAACACCAGGGGTATTGCAGATGCGTTGCCAACCTAGAGGCCTAAGATGTCTTACTCTCCACGCCGAAACACAACAGTGCAAGCACTGCTGCTTCACGGCAGGATTAGCGAGCAAGCTGGTGGTAGCATTCCGGGCGGACCTTGCACAAGGTCCTACCACCTGCTGCTGCTGCTATTATTATGTTTTTACTAACTTTTTAATATGCAATATCTGCAAATGATTGATTGGTTTTTGGCAAAAGCATGTACGTGGTTAGTTTGACTCTACATTATGTCGTAGTTATCGCGCCAAAGCAATCAGATGAATTACGACTTCCAAAACCTACAGTTTCATAAATCTTACAAACATTTTCAAAATGGAATCAAAGAGCCGCATCTCTGCGGAGAATAACCAATATAACAAACCCTTAGCTTACCAATAATGCACTCCATTTTGATGATATAAGAGCTTCGTCGTGTGTAACAAATGCATGGTTGTTCCATGCTTGCGCCAATACGTGATATTAAACTCCCATCCCATTCCGACAGCCTGGCGAGTGTTCTGTTCTGGAATGTTCCAGAAATTTCCATACGCGACGTCTCGCCGTCTGCAGATAGCCCTTTATGGACTTAAAGCACAGGCAGCACAGCATACCTCTCGACGACACCTGTAGCCATCGACTTCATATCCATAGGGTATGAAATCGATGCCTATAGTTTACCACATGTCTAGTCCTACTTACGTTTATACATCAGACTTAAAGCTGATTTAGATGGTACGAGAAATATCGGGCGAGGTGCAGTACCCTACGGCTTCACACCCATAAACCATTACAGCTAGCAGTCAAATGAAACATCCAGGATTTTATTAAATTTAAATGATAATTTCCGAAACTTGCATCATGGTCTTCCGTAAACCAAACACTCGGACCAGTTACAAATCAATTAAACCAGTGTTCCATCAAGAACATTGAATTCCCGACCTACATAGCGAAACCAGAGGTGCTTCAACGTGCTTGGACTCTGTTATTATTTAGAGATAAAATTGTATCCCACAGGAAAAAAATACTGGGAAATTAAATGTCCTATATGTAAATCTAGATCCTTGTCTAGCTGTGTGCCAAGATTCATTTAAATTCCTCCAGCCGTTATTGCGGCATTGAGTTACAAACATCCAAACATCTTCACAAACATTCGCATCTATAGTATTAGTAGGATAGGATTAGATAGTAGGATACGAAGGATAGGACAGCCGGGCGACCCAGTAATGTCACAATAAAAACTTAGGTACATACTTATTTTAGGTATCCCAATTGAAATAACTAACTATGGGGTGAGCCCGACGTGGTACGCTAGTTCGTACCTAGGCTAGCGTAGACTAATATAAAAGGAATTTTAATAGTTCACGCCCCATTTATCGGCTGCGAAGCCTAGCTGGTTAACTTTAATTGGAAATTTTGGACGCACCATGGCAGCTTGTATTTAATAATATTGATTATATCAATTATGCTTTCTTTCGTCTAAATTACTGATTTGCGTATTTTGAAAGATCAAAGACCTAAAATAGTGTACTATTCGCATAGTTTAAAAAAAAGTGTCAAGAATATGACACGAGCAATATTTCAGTTTCTCGATCTTTATGCATTTTCCAAGTTTATTTAGCTTACGTTGTTTATTTGTTTAGATCAAATTTTGCAAATTGAATTTTACTCACTTTTGTTTGATGATCAAATTGACTTGAAATTTGATGCGAATAGTAGAATAGATCCTTATTAAAAAAAAGTTGCCGAAAAGCCTGTATAGTAACGTGTTAACGAACGCAACACGTTTCAGTAATTATGTTATGATATTTGTTTTAAAATGGTACCTTTATTATGAGAATGCTTTTTAGTCGGAATCCCTGACACAACAACTACTATTGTAATTTAAAAAGTCATGTATTTAACCTACCTAGTCGTGCTTAATTTTTATCTTAAGTAGAAATTGCATTTTTGATACAGGCTTTTTGGCGACTTTTTTTTAATAATCTACTATTCGTATCAAATTTTAAGTCAATTTGATCGTCAAAAATGAGTAAAATTCGATTTGCAAAATTTGATCTGAACAAATAAACAACGTGAGCTAAACTTGAATGGAAAATGCATAAAGATCGAAAAACTTTAAAATATTACTCGTGTCATATTTAAACTTATTTTTAAACTATACGAATAGAACACTATTTTAGCTCTTTGATCTTTCAAAATACGCAAATTTGTAATTTAGACAAAAGAAAGCATAATTGATTTAATCAATATTCCCCTTGTTTACGCATATTTTATGTCATAATTTTATTTTGCATAATCTGTTTACGCGTACCTAATAGTTTTTTTGCCGAAACTGTTTTTGCATAATTATGTTACGCAGAATTCTTTTACGCATAATCAATGTAAGCCCAATGGTCTTTTCGCATAATTTTCGAATTCCGAATATTTTTTAGGCAGAAAATGACTTACGCATAAATTTTATATTTACCATTACTTACACTAATCAAGAAATACGAGTAGTACTTAATTTATTTTCGGACATAGATTTTGACAGGATTTCGGGCTATCAAAATTCTGCTAAATTACATATATGCTAAACAATATTATGCAATATTAGGCTAGGTTAGATATTTTTTGTACATAGTCATATTTAATGTATTGTTTTCTATTGTATATTGCTATAAATAAAGGAATTCATGTATTATGTGTTATAAAATTCGGCCATGTTAAAATAATGCCAATATTCGAGTAAACAATCATTCGGCTTATTAAGAAATATGCCGAACAAAATTTCGGCAAGTTTATGATTCGGCGTAAATAAATTATGCGAAACCTGTTATGCGTAATAAGTTTCGGTCATTAAAAAATATGCCAAATAGATGTCACCCGTTGAAGAACGGGCTGTAAAGGAAAGCAAAAATAATATGACTGCGGTCAAATTAATTTACTCTTCACTTCCAATTTGACACAACCAACGACAGCTTAACTGAGACTAATACCTACACAAATAAGAGCTATAAAAACCAGAAAAAGTATAAAAATGCAAGGACTTTGCAACAATAAATAATGATGTTGCAAAGCCTACCAAGAATATTAATTTCTCTAGTTTTACTTCGATAAATATTGGTTTCTTAAGTCAAATACTACAGAAAATATTCAATCATCACGCCAAATTTGATTATGAGGAAAGTAGCCTATTAGCACGTTCGACGGCGGCAACTTATTGCCTACAGTCGTTTAAATAAGTAGGTACCTATATTCTGCAGAGCCACTCTTCCATTAATCAAACTGTAATTGTCATGTTCAGCCTCCACTCTTCATCAAGACTAGTGCTGGCTATGCAAATGCATCTGCCATACAGTTGACATCCACTGATTTGCCAAACCAATCAAATCGAGTAAACCAAACACTCGGACCAGTTACAAATCAATTAAACCAGTGTTCCATCAAGAACATTGAATTCCCGACCTACATCGCAAAACGGAGACCTCAAATTGAATCGCAGTCGAATGACTTGAGTGAAATGAATGAGGAAATTAAGACTTTAGGTGTTCGGTGTAATGGTTTAGTATTGATTGCATGGAGAATCTGAAAACTTAAATACAGTTGGTCTACTCAATCAGTATGTCGTCGACTACCTAGTAAGATTTAAAGTAAAATAGGTACCTATTACGGTACATCGGGGTCGTTTTTGTTCCTAAATAGGGGTGCTAGCACGCAATGGACGTCGCCATGGCAATGTGAATGTGATTCATTGTAGTCTAAAGGTTATTCATATAGCTAGATTGTGGGGCTGATATTTCAACCCTATGGGATATTTTTAGCCTTTAGTACGCTTTATTCACCCAAGGGGCCCTTTCGTCATGCTATCTATTCGAAGCTGCCTTATAAAATGTTCGAAAATGAATGTAGAGTTGTAGAGTTTTCTCAGTGTTTGTGGTGTTCACAAGAATGTATTGAACCATTATTTATGCGTGTTGTGTCAATGAGGGCTATCGCGTATGAATTCGCCGCTAGAGGCGCTAGTGTAGCGAAAGGTTACCGAAATCTCCTGCCTGACCTACACCCAAAAACAGTGACGCGGGTTTATTTATAATTAGCATAATTTTGTGACTGAAATTTTGTGATAACGCAATACCTGATAACATAATTTTGTGATAATGCAATACCTGAAATAAAATATGGCAAATATGCGTACGGGGCAATGAAAGTCTGTGTTTTGAGATAGTTTTATCTTTCGGAAACCTTTGTCCTGCCTTTTTTCCTAACAAAACGGGACTACGCAACACTGTGGCATGCTCGATATTTTTATGGTACGGTTTTAAGGTATTAATAGTTATTTTTCTACTCCTATACTGTACCTAATCTGTGATTTACTTAATCAACGAACAGTAATATAATATATAACAGCATACATAACAAGATTCTGGAAAAGTCTAGGTATATTGTTTATTCCCCATAACAGCACTGTATCGTAATGTTGCTAAAGCGATACTACAACCACTTACTTTTTTTTCTTAGTTCGTACGTTCTGACAGGCTAAGGCGCAGCCAGTTACATATTTTATATGGTTTTCATGCAGAATAAAAACTTTCCGAACATAATCCATAGCTGCCAACATAAGTAACGCGTATTTTTAACATCGTCACAGGCAAGTAAACGTTAATCAAAAACAAAATTTAACTTAGACAAATTTTGTCATTTTCATATTTCTCACTTGTTTATTGTTGTTTACCTACTCTTTGCGCTTGCCATAAGTACTTTTTACTAAAGTATGAAACCGTTTAAACTCACGCCACACCTTTTTGAACCCTGTTATACAACTGTTCGATAAAATAGTATTATGCAACTGTATCGTAATAGGGGTCCTTAAAACACGAGTGTGGTTTTTTGAAACGGTTTTAAGACCTAATTACGTACAGTAGCATACTAGTATTTTATGCAACTGTTGTATACCTAGGTAAGTGAGGTCTTAAAACGCGAGTTGGCGTGGGTAGCGATATGAGCCGCAGGCGAATATCGCTATGAAAGACGCCACCTGCGTTTTAACACCAAGTTATGCAACGTTGTATACAATACCTTTTCTACGACTACTTTTAAATCATCATCATCATCAGGATAAAGACTTCCATTTCTACAAACGGTCTGTAAAGCATCCATAAGTGTGCTTTTATGAGCCATATAGTCATAGACTTTTTCCCGGTCTTATTATGAATATCATTGTATTCGTGTTCGTGGACCTTTATTTAATTGTCAAATACAGGACAGTACAGGAGCAGACAAAATTAGTAACGTTAGTTCTCTCTACTCGTTCTCAATTCCCAGCTCTTAACACAAAAGTCCTTTCGTCAGGAAACCTCATTAAGTTCTCCGTCTAGGTACCTACAAAAGTGGGCCAAGAACATGCCCAAACTTATTGAGTGAGTCTCTGGCTGCCAAGCCCGGTCTAGGTGCCAAACTTGCGTAGTTTTCTCAGCCGTTTCAAAATGGCGATACCTCTTGCTCGAGTCATTTGTTTAGATTGGTAATAAAAAAACAGCTGAGTGGGTGAACTGACATCTAGGTAGAATGGCCATAAATAATCGTATTCAAAGTCAAAGCCAAAGTCAAAATATCTTTATTCAATTTAGGCTATAACAAGCACTTATGAATGTCAAAAAAAAAATCTACCACCAGTTCGGAAAAACCTCTGTTGAGAAGAATGCGGCAAGAAACTCATATTCGTATGATTGACTCGTTATTTGAGCGTTTTAATTTTGGCCACATGTTTGTTGACATTTCCATTTTTTGCCATTTGGCTACGGAACCCTAAAAAGGATTAACAAGTTATAAGCAGTATTGGGCAAAATACCCGGTAAAATATGAAATATAAAATACATTACATACAGAAGAGGGCATAATTACCTACAACCTGCAAATAATACACGTACTATAAAGGTTAGTGGCGTAAAGGTTTTAGATTTTGATTGTACCTACCTACTTTCATGCCTTTCAATTATTTGGCCTTTGCTTATCATTAAGTACCTATATTATAACATACAACAGAACAATATTTAAGTATGTTATAAACTTGTTTCTAGCCGTTATTTTGCCAATATTCTATAAGACGCTGATTATCAAGAAGTCAGCTCAGCGTCAGCACCCTCCTTCACTGCAGTATCGGGCCATTAACTCTGATCCCTTAGCTTTGCGACATTTTCCTGTAGGTAGAGCACGAAACCAAGCAGTCGAAATTGAACGAAATAGAATCAAAACGTAGGACATTTAACACTGAGCTTTCTCTTTCTTTCCCTTTCCCTTCCCTTCAGCCTCTTTATTCTTTACTAGCTTTTGCCCGCGACTTCGTCTGCATAGATTTCGATATTTACACAATACTCCATAGTACCACCTACCTACCTAATGGGATGCCATCCATTTGTCATACTTTACTATTCAGCTTTATTATATGTAGGTATAACTAGAAGATCCCCGGAGAAATTCTACAAATTCCTGTAAACTATTTTAAGCTCTTATATTATATCGACTTGTTTGCCAAATTGCAAGTCCCTAAATTCAAAAATGGAACCATCTTAAAACTAAAATGTAATTAAATCCCTTATTTTCTTAATATGGTCAAGGGCAGGTAATAAGAGTATAGCATGTTACCAAGGCGTCAAAAATATCTATACACCTTTATGCCACTAACCATAAGGTCGATGTTAGATATATTTGACACTACGCCTGTATAGATATTTATGCCCTCGACTGTACACCCGTATGACCCTCAAGCAATATGTCTGCCAAATTTCAAGTCTCCGGCTTTAGTGTCGTCCGACGTAGAAACTAATTTAGAAAGCAAAGTTGATGTTAGTATTTTATTAATAATTAGCGCGCCCCGGCTTCGCACGGGCCAATTAAAAAACCGGCCAAGAGCGTGTCGGACACGCACGAAAGAGCGTTCCGTAGCCATTACGAAAAAATTAAGTAATATTTTTCGAAGGATTTCGTGTTTTATACGGAATCTTCCAAGTTTAGGTATATTTTATACCTTAGGCTGCTATTTACTCTTAAACTACTAATAATTCTCAAGCAAACTTAGCCGTTATAGTTTGATATACTTACTACCATCCTGAATTTTTTCTAATTTTTCCACCCACCGGTTTAGATTTTAGAAGGGGGGGACGCTCGATTTTAATTAAAACTTGCACTTTAAAGTTGATTATTTCGCAAACATATCACTGAATCGAAAAATCGTCTTAGCAAACCCCTAATGGTTTTAAATATATCCGTGCAAAATTACAGCTTTCTAGCGTTGATATTCCCTGAGCAAAGCCGTGGACGGATGGGCAGACAGACAGACAGACATGGCGAAACTATAAGGGTTCCGTTTTTGCCACTTTGGCTCCGAAATCCTAAAAAACGGCCACAACCGTATTAACTAAATATTTATTTTATTTTAATTTTATTTTATTTATTTTTATTTTTTTTATTTTTGCAGGTGGTAGGACCTTGTGCAAGGTCCGCCCGGATTGCTACCACCATCTTGCTCGCTAATCCTGCCGTGAAGCAGCAGTGCTTGCACTGTTGTGTTTCGGCGTGGAGAGTAAGACAGCCGGTGAAATAACTGGCACTTGAGGTATTCCTTCTTTGGCCTCTAGGTTGGCAACGCATCTGCAATACCCAGGTGTTGCAGTTGTCTATGGGTGGTGGTGATCTCTTACCATCAGGAGATCCACTTGCTCGTTTGCCATCCAGTCGAATAAAAAAAAAATATTTTTAGGGTACATTTATACAAATAAATAGGTACCTGTTGCCGTTATTAATATCGAGCAAAAAAAATCACGTTTGTTGTATGGGAGCCCCCATAAACATTTATTTTGTTCTGTTTTTAGTATTTGTTGTTATAGCGGCCATAGAAATACATCATCTGTGAAAGTTTCAACTGTCTGGCTATCACGATTCATGAGATACTGCTTAGTGACAGACAGACAGACGGACAGTGGAGCCTTAATAGGGTCCCTTTTTTATTACCCTTTGGGCACAGAACTCTAAAAAGGTCTCTAATCAAGGGCACTTCACTCACACACATTTTTCAGCTCAGCTCAGCACACGCACGAAGCCAGGGCGCGTCAACGTAGAGTAAATGCATTTTTTGGTTAGATTTATATTTTCAATTTTGTAATATCTTTTGAATGGAATATCCGATTTGAATAATTCAAAAGTAATCTACAAGTATTAAAACACCGCCTTGAATATAAAATTATTTATTTGGATAAGGATTACAAAGGTATGGATAACATGGTCTGATTTTAGTCGTCATTTCTGACAACTTTTAAAATGTAAAAAAGTAGTTATAGTGACAACTACAATAGTTGGACATACAGTATCGCGAAGTTTTTTGTGGATCTTGATGTATTCTTTAATATCGTAAAACATTTTTTTGTTCTATAATCAATAGTTTCTACAGCGCATGCGATGAAAGATGTTTTATGGCAACTTTTTTTACACTGAGTTACATTATTGTAGTTTTTAGTACGGAACCCTAATTTTTTCTGTTAATAAATATAGCCTATGGCCGCCAACCTTGCTAAATTTAAACTGGTCGAGTCTGATGTTTGTAAGTGTGGCTTGAGCATTGCAGACACTTAAATCATATATTTCTCTCATACATGTAGTCTCCATGACAACTTCCTATATGAACAGCTTATATCCTACAAAGTCCCATTACCTACGTCCATCTCTGTCCTTTAAGCCTCTAAAGACATAACTATAGATAACTTATTTCACATATTTATAAAGAATTATACTGATATTAAAATTTAAATATGTATTCCTCATCTCACTAAATTCAATTTAATATGTCTACCTATGTAAAATATCTTTATTTCTTTCGCTTTAATGCCATGTAATCTTCTCCTGTTGAATTCCGTATTCCAAAATCCCGTATTTTCTTTTGATTTCGTTTCTTTACCTTTACGCGTCTGTGGCGGATGCGCAAACCGAGAGAGCCAGAAAAAAAATAGCCTATGTCACTTTGGAATAATTTAGCATTCTAATAGTGAAAGAATTTTTAAAATCGGTCCAGTAGTTTTTGAGTTATTTCGTAACAAATCAGTGGTAACAAACATCCAAAAATCCAAAGCTTTCCTCTTTAAAAAAAAATAGCCTATGTCACTTTGGAATAATTTAGCATTCTAATAGTAAAAGAATTTTTAAAATCGGTCCAGTAGTTTTTGAGCTTTCCTCTTTATAATATTAGTTAGATTAGTATAGATTTTCTATTTCAAAACCTATTAAACGTTCAAGAAAACTCGATTCATACAAAGTCGCCAGAAGCTTTCATCGTCGCTCCCCACCCTACCTTTAACAACAACCCATTAGAAAGAACGCCCTAACTATCTTATACGTGTCGCTGTACTTCATATCTTAATATATATAGTATAAAGATGCTTTTTCACTGCAGATAAATGCACTTAGGATTGTTTTATTGATGATCGAAATGCATCGAATGGTCATTAGTTTGATCCCCTAGTGTCGCGACATTTGCTAATGCCATGGCTGTAGTATCATAGATGCCGTGCGTCAAGATTGTGTATTGGATTGGAGGGACGAAGAATGTATTGTCGTTTCCGTACAAAAGATAATGCTTGTATTAGAAACTACGCTCTGTTTGAAGGGAAACTCGCTACTAATTTCCTTGTGAAATTTACAATAGGTCACGGTAAAGGGTGGATCTAGGCTCTAGGCCCTGGGCTGGGTTTATGACAACAGTAGATATTATTTTATTTTAAACTCATTGATTTATAAAATAATAAGTATCTTTCTGCGACAAAAGAGGAGATATGGTTATGTTTGAGTTTATTTCCAATAAATAAGTTTCAATGTTTTATTTGCTAAATTAAACTAGAATGTCACCATGTGACCTCTCAGGGCCAAGCAAGCTTTTCACTAATTTCAATTTATCAATCATCATCTAACTTTTTGAAATTTTTATCACGTTTGCGATTGTTTAAATAACTACCTAAATGAGCCAATCGCAAGCTAGACTGTAACGACAAATGGACCTGACCGTACTAACGCCATCTAGTGATAGGTACCGTCTATCTGAAAACCCATACCGACGTTCGCACTAATGCTTTATTTAATTTTGCTTATATTGTTAAATTAAAAATTTTAGTTTTATATGACGACCGGATGGCCAAGTGGTTAGAGAACCTGGCTACGAAGCTTGAGGTTCCGGGTTCGATTCCCGGCCGGGGCAGATATTTGTATGAATAATACGAATGTTTGTTCTCGGGTCTTAGATGTTCAATATGGAAAGCGCGCGCAAAGTCCTTGCCTATCTTTAAGTCTATGCTTAGGGAGCACTACCTGTCATCTTGCGTATGAATGTTATAGTTAGCTTATTTATGTGTTGTTATGGTATCTATCTACCTATCTATCTGTTTAGATTTGTTGTGTATGTGTATTGTATGTGTTAGTTTTATGTATTCTTGATACAGCTCTAATCTACTGTAAATTGCACCACGTTCTAAAATGCTTTATTTATTTTGCTTATATTGTTAAATTAAAAATTTTAGTTTTATATGACGACCGGATGGCCAAGTGGTTAGAGAACCTGGCTATGAAGCTTGAGGTTCCGGGTTCGATTCCCGGCCGGGGCAGATATTTGTATGAATAATACGAATGTTTGTTCTCGGGTCTTAGATGTTCAATATGTATTTAATATTTAAGTATATGTATTTATCTATATAAGTATGTTTATCCGTTGCCTAGTATCCATAGTACAAGCTACGAGTATTTGCTTAGTTTGGGACTAGGTCAATTGGTGTGATGTGTCATGATACTTATTGATTTTATTTATTGTTTATTTATTATAATAATAGTGGTATAATATAAATAAACAAACAGTGGCATTCACAGCGAACTATAAAAAGTGAAGTTTTGCAAGATAATCGTGTAAGTCGGTTTTTGCCACATTCATTAAGACCTTTGGCCCATTATAGTAGGATTACTGATCAGCAAGAACGCAGGAACTGGCCAGTTGACCACTCTTGAGTAATTTCATCATCATCATCATGATCATCAGCCGGAAGACGTCCAGTGCTGGACAAAGGCCTCCCCCTTAGACCGCCACAATGAACGACAACTCGCCACTTGCATCCACCGGTTTCCCGCAACTCCATCTGGTGGGAGGCCTGCCAACGCTTCGTCTTCCGGTTCGTGGTCGCCACTCGAGGACTTTTTCCCCCAACGGTTATCTGTTCTTCGAGCGATGTGACCTGCCCATTGCCACTTCAATTTGCATATTTTTCCAGCTATGTCAGTGACTTTAGTTCTTCGACGAATTTCCGTATTCCGGATTCTATCGCGCAAAGAAACTCCAAGCATAGCTCTCTCGATAGCTCGTTGCGTGACTCTGAGCCTCTCTAAGAGGCCAACAGTCAAGGACCACGTCTCAGCGCCATAAGTCATCACTGGCAACACACACTGGTCGAAGACACTAGTCTTCAGGCACTGCGGAATATTGGACGAGAAGACATCACGAAGTTTCCCGAACGCTGTCCATCCGAGTTAAATTCTTCGGGCGACCTCTTTGTCGAAGTTGGACCTACCCAATTAAGTAATTTAGAACAATGTAATTCCAAAAATCTGCCCTCTAGTCTATAGACTACATAGATACAGGTAGTATAGAATGTACGTTGGCTGTCTGTCGGGGTTTCCCCAGATTAGTCATAATTTAAAAAGCGAGCGTCCGGGCGACGACTTCATGCATATTTTTTTACAAGCTTTTCTTTAACTTCACCTCGTTTATTTTGTTTGTTGAAGGAAGCTTTCAATGGTCAGATTGACAAGAAATTTGATATAAATATAGGAAAAACAAATGTTTTTTTTAACAAAAACTTAATTATGATTGGTTTTTTGGAGTCTTTTTGTATTTTTTATTTCAACTCAATTTACTTTTACGGGTATCCTGTGAAACCATATCGAAAATACAAACTGAGACATGGAAGCCCAGAAAAACCAGAAAAAGAGACTAGCGCTGGGAATCGAACCCACGTCCTCAGCACCTATAACCATAGGTGGAAAAACTTAATATTATTTATTTCCGTACTTAGAACCGTTTTTAAACCGGGATACTTTTGGAGGAGTGGCTGCTCGGGTATTATTCGGTACCTAAATACAAATTCCCAAATACTTTATACCAATATCAAAACTAAAACTTGAAAGTATGTACAACTTTGGTGCGACAACATTCACGCAGAAAACAGTCTCTTTGTCTATGATACCTATATTTCATTACATATTTATTAAAAAAATTATCCAATGGTTCCGGAATTCACCTAAGCAGGTTGTTGGGTTCGTTTGACTGAACAACCCTGTAAATGTTTTTTGAGATTGATCGATTTTCAAAGCGTACATCATGTTAAACGTTTCTAGGGGTGTTCAGAATAACTAAAAATATTCAGGATTTCCGGAAGAATTTGACGACACCCTTTATAAAGTGAAGTTGTGAACAAATGAAACTTCATTTCGCATAATTTAACATTTTTTATTCTGATAAAGTTTTAAAAACATATTAAATCTTAAACAAATATTGCACTTATTAAAAATCTCAATAAATAGTAGTCTACGTCAATTGCGTGGGGTGAGGGTGAGGTTAGGTGTGTTCTAAATAAATAACAAGTGAAAACCCTCCCTTATGTGACGCAGTCGCTAAAGCATAATTATATTTAGATTTTATTACATAGTTTTCGCTGTTTCTTTCGGTTTTCACGGAAACTACAAAACATTTAGTACAATTTTAAACAATTATCACAGAGAAAGGTTATTTCGTATAAAATTGTCTACAATCACTTGTTTTAATTGAGCTATGAAACTTAATTATCTAATGTTATCACTACCTTCATATTTTGATCGACATCTGTTGATTGGTTTCTTATTTTTTCCTGTTCAGTAGATACCACACACTCTGTTGGCTGGAATGGCTTTGTCTAGGAAAAGGAAAGAAAAAAATTACAAGTTGCAAGCTGGTATCTTAAATCACCAACAATAACTAAAGAATTTTACTCAGTGTATTCAGAAGGGCTACTACAAAATTTGAAAGTCGAAGTGCCATCCCTCTCACTCTCGTATTAAATAATATTAGCGTCAACGGGACGGACCAACTTCGATTTTTGAATTTCGTAGTAGCCCCTGAGTTTAGCTGTCGTGTTGATTTTCAGATACACGAGTTATTTTATTTTGAATACAGAGAGAAAGACCATTGTTATAAAAGAGCACGCCATCTATGAGGGCTTCTAAACATATAGAGAATGCGATGACGTAACGCCGTAGTTACGACAAACTGCCGTGAGATGGCGTTAAAACTAAAGGGTGCCAAATTTAGGAGTCGTTTTCATTAGTAACAATAATTCATAGAGTATGTAAAATTGCTGGTCATCTACGTCAGCAGAGAGAAACATCTTCTTTTGATAAGAGATAGTCTGCCATGGACCATGATTCATGGTGAATATCTAGCAGTAGGCAGATACTTTTCAGATGCTTCCCTCATAACGATGATATAGAAAACAAGTGTCCAAATAAACTCACCAATCATCTTAGGATAAGGCAAATTGAGGTTATCCATGATCTTAACAAACTCATCCAGACTTTTAGTCAGTCGCGGGTTATATTTTTTCTCTTCGCCTACAGTCGTGGCGGTCTGGCCTTTATAGTCATGCGCCGGGTACAAAGTGTAGTGGTCGGGGAGGGTGAATATCCTCTCGTGAACGGACTTGTAGAGCGTCTCTGATGAACCCTCTTGGAAATCTGTGCGGCCGCAGCCGCGGATTAAGAGAGTGTCGCCAGTGAATGCTATCCCCTGAAACAAATTAATCTTGTATTTCAGTGAATAGTTGGTTCATTATCTTTAGCCTACGTACAGTCAGCACCATTATCCGACACAACAAAGCGTGCATAAATATTTCACAGATATTTTTTCTCACTGCGCTGGCAGACATTAATGCAGGTGACTGTTAGTCCCACTACTGGACATAATACTCCTCCGAAAACGAAAGGACTTGAGGTTTAGTTGTCACACGGGCAAGTGCTGGTTAGATAGGAATCATACCATAGGACAAACATACTAAACGTATCTCTAACATTATAAACACACACACACGCACACATACAAATAAATAAATGTAATTTAGTGACTGTAATAATGAATGAAAAACTAAAATACTATGAATATGGTAAGAGGTCACCACTATCTGCATATTGCAAACGTTATTGCCTTGCCAGTAGGCTTTTACTCTTGCAGCTGCTTTTAGCGAGCAACAATTTGCACAAGGTTGCAAACAACTGCAACAACAGCATTTGGAGAACAATTGATGTACAATAATAGTTCTTATGTTCTAAATTCTTTTAAATCACATTCATCTACCTCCTCAACAGCTCTCACTGAGAATTATATTAAAGTAGCCTAACAATAAATTGTTTTTATTTATTTATTTATAGCCTTATATCAGAAATACAGATTATACATTATATTTATAGTATTCCTTAGGCATCTACGCAATTTTAGTTTTAACCGACAATAGTGACAGTGTAGCCTGCCTTGTACGTCCTCAGTCGCAAAGGCCTACCCTACGGTAACCGATTCTGTGTGCCTTCGGGCAAAGGCCTCCCCCATTTTTCTCCACTCTTCCCTATTGTGTACTAATCTGGTCCAGGTTTAAGACTTTCCGGCCATGTCTTCGATTTCATCGGCCCACCTTTTAAATTGCCTGCCCTTGTTTCTTTTGTGGCCTCTAGGGTGTATAAATTGTTACTGCTTAGTAAATAATTTCGGTCAGATAAAAACTTAACTTTTGGGAACGTTTTGTCTTCATTACTCATGGCCTTTATTAAGTTTTGCACACGATTTTTTTATACAGCGCATTCTATTCATTCCCTTTCAAGCTACGCTGCACTATAACACTAAGTAAGTACTCCTATAGAAAACAGTTATTATCCGATAAGAAACAAATAGTGTTGGCAAGATTTGATCATAACTACTTAGCAGGTGGCAATATATTGAAAAAGCAAACAAATGGGCATGCTTTAGAATCGCATAAAAATCGATTTTATTACCGAGAGACATGAACTATGGCGCACAAAATAATAAATGATCATAAATGACTATATCATGCAAGTTCATGTGAGTCTGTTGTTTGTATAAGAAAAGCCATAGTAGCCTAGTACAGTCAGCAGCAAAGATAAATACAGCCAAAGTGCAAAAAATATGTATACAAAACCTTAATGTTTAGGCAATAAAGTCCTCAGTCCTGTCCTTACATATTTTTGGCTCTTCAAACGTATGTATATTTTTGTTGCTGACTGTACTCAGAATGACTAATGGTGTTTCAAATTTGAAATACAGGGAGACCCACGGCTAACATGGAAGGGAAGTATCTTAAATATTGCGTATATAGTTTTTTTTTCTGAAAGATTTAAATTTCATTTCGAAAACATTTTGAACTGCATTCAAAGATTTTTGGGTAATCCTATGTTTGAATCGGGAATCAAACCCATTTTTTTAATTAGCCTATTTTTGTGTCCCACTGCTGGGCAAAGGCCTCTCCTCTCTTGCTCCACTCCTGCCTATCAAAGGCGAGATCCCGCCATCCCACATTATAGGCATCTAAGTCGTCCCTCCATCTCCTCTTCGGTCTGCCTCTATTACGGTATCCGTCACTAGGGACCCATTCCGTAACAATTTTGGCCCAACGTTCTGGGTTCATTCGACAGATATGTCCAGCCCAGTCCCAATTCAACTTGGCCGTCTTTACGCCCGCGTCAGCAATTCGAGTCTTTGAGCGCAGCCCCAAGCCCATCAAACCCATTAAATGGAAAAAAACACTGGTTTTACCTTTCCTCAATTTTGTACATATTTTTGAATTTCCTGAATTTACATACATATTTTTTAGTAAATAAAAGGCAATACCTGTTCATGAAGTATGTATGTAAGGCATCCGTTTGTATGTCCGGGAGTAGCGACGCTCAGCAGACGCAAGGAGCCGACACTCAGCGTGGTGCCATCTTGTAAGTGCACGTCAGCTTGGGCGCCAGAGTTGGCGCCTATCACGCTCTTGGTGCCCGGCAGGAGGGATTTCAACTGGCCAGTTCCGGTGACGTGGTCAGCGTGCATATGTGTGTTCACTGGAAGTAGATAACGTCGGTGTTAAGGAGTTTGTTTGTTTGTTTGTACTCTTTATTGTACAAAAAGGAAAAACAAAAAGGTTACACAAATAAAAGTAAAGTGTTAAGTACAAAGGCGGACATCCCTGCAGGGATTTCTGCCAGTCAACCTTTGAATGGTAGAGGAGCAATCAAAAAACAAGGATTGACAAATAAAGCAAAACATTTGAATAAATATAAATATGTAAACCTCAAAAATGAAAGGAGTGATAAGAGCATTTTGACCGGCCACAAGCAGACTCGCATTCTGGGATGCTAAGCCCAACAGTGGCCATATACAGGCTATTTTAAAATAAATCAGTAATATCACCGTAAGGTTGACTGGTAGAGATCCCTTAAAGGGGTAAGTTCGCCTTTGCATATATATATCTCAATGTCTGTCAATTGTGTTTGTTACTTATTTTGTACAATAAAGAGTTTACATACATACATACAGCAGATGGTTGGATTTGTTGAACTAACTCAACCCCCCTCATGTAAAAAAAATTGAGTCTACTTCGAAGTCGATCTCTCGGAATTCGTAACTCGAAATTCGTATCGCACCGTCCCTCTCGCCCTCGTATTAAATAGTATAAGTGTCAGAGGGACCGCAGGACACGAACTTCGAATTTCGTAGTAGCCCCACAGGTCGTCTACGATGTAGGTGTAGATGATGACGATGACGCGACACTTACTGGCATACAGCAGCTTGTAGCCGAGCTCTGAGAGCAGCGCGGCGTCTCTCTGCGCGTGCTCGAGCACCGGGTCGATGAGCACGGCCTCTCGGGTCGCGGGGTCTCCCACGATGTATGTGTAGGTACTGCTCACTGTGTCGAACAACTGGGAATAAACAGAGACTTACAGTAGGATTACTTAACACTTGACAGATGGGCGTGCCTTCAGTCAATTTTCAACTTTGAGGTCATACAAATAAAATGGTTTTTACATAATCTGTAAACGTGGGTAGCGGTATATTAAAAATGGCTTTATTTGTATGACGTCAAAGTTGAAAATTGACTGAAGGCACGCCTATCTGTCAAGTGTTAACTCCTAAGTTATCGTACTGTACTAGCATGAGGACTGTGGTCTTTGTCTTCATTTGGAGATGAAATAAAAAAAGGCTTATCTGAAACTATTTCTATACTTAATAGGAAGTCCCAACCTTGACACTATAATTGTAAACACTAAGGAATGCAATTAAATATTTTCATTTTCATTTTCAAATGTAACCTTACCTGTCTAAAAAAGAAATTAGTACCCTTGTCCATGGTCGAGGCAAATCTCGTGGGTACACCCCGCGACAGCGAGTGCGCCGCCTGCGCAGCTCTCAAGGTAACGGCGAGTGCCTTCACCATTCTGTGGAAAAAGGGATTACACAATCATTGGTTGATCTTGTGGTAAATGTCGGTGCATTATATTAAAAAGGTTGTAAGTGTAACCGTATTTATCAACAGGTTGCATCACTTGTATGTATCCCCACTTTATGAACAGCTGATAATTAAGGCGGGTATTCAATTTGCCGTAATTAGATAATAGATATTCAATAATATACCAAATTTATAATTAAACTTTTGTCCATGTCTCCATCTGAGAAAAAATCGTGGAAACTTTGCATTTTGCCGGGATAAAAAACTAATTTCTGCATACCAAATTTCGTGAAGACCTAACAGATTACAGTAACTTTCACATTTATAATTTTAGCAGTAGTACTCCAACTGCAAATAATACGGTATTTGACAACTCCTGATTTTGCCATATCTTAATATTATTATGAAAATATAGATATACAGATACCCCCTTATTCATAAACGACAATCAAACCTATTTTAGTTAAAATGCGCTAAAATTCGTTTGTCCTTATCTGTCACTTCGACATTTGTATTTTTAGAAAGGGACAAAGCATTTGTTAGTTAACATAGGCTTGTTAAGTTTTATGAATAAGGTGGATAGTGTTTAGCGAAGAGAAAATTTAAATCGGTTGAAAATTGGATTTATAGTGATTTTTTGAAAACTATATACCTGTCTCTTTCTCAAACGCTTTTCTCTATGCAGCAAGTATGGCGGTACTAGCGTGTGACGTCACATGCCAGTATGTCTTTCTCTGTCTAATCTTGAATTTCAAACCATTATAACTTTGTTATTTGTAAAGGTAGCTTAAAAATTGTTTTTCTATTCGATAACAGGCATTGTGTAGTTTTAATTTATAAAACATATACAAAATAGTCAAATACCGTATTTGTTCTCACTACCCTTACCTACCTTATAGGAACTTTACAATTTTCCAGAAGAAAAACTATCCTATGTCCAAAGGTAGAACCGTAAAGAGGTGACATACACTACACATATACATACTTTCGCATTAATATTAGTAAGTATAGGATTAAATTGTTTTGTCATAGAACACAGTAAATTATATTTCGTATTGTTAACACCTCACAATGGCGCATTCCCTTCAAAGAGCTATTTGTTAACAGTGATGTCATGCTTGTTATGGCACAGTGATAAATAAAATTATTATACTTGAGTATTTACTGCAAGGATTATCTGGATAATTTATTTTAAAAGCTCTTATTTATTGTAATTTAAATTCCATGCCTTTTCTATTGTAAAAATTGCCTGGAAGAAATGCTCTGTAGTGACAAGGTTGTCTATTGTTTATACTTATAGTTGAAGAGAGAAAAGTGTTTCAATGACATTGACATAAGATTGATTTTTACTTGGCTGATATAAAATGTTTTTCACTACCTACATACCTTATCTTTTTCACTATCCATATCTATCTTGTAAATTGTCATTACATTCCTGTTTTCTGTATTGTTTTTTATGTAGTGTTCAATAAAGTTTAATGGTATTGTATTATGTAACTTGCAATGTTCATAATATTCAAGGGGCTACCCGAGGTTTTCATCAAAGTTTTGAATCGTATCTCCTACTTTTGCACAACAGATAGAATTATAAGTCAAACGGCTATCGGTTCTCTAATCTTTTATCTCCATTTTTGTCTACCGGATTTTGAAAAAAATGTATACTTAATTTTGTATGATTTTTTTAAACATTGTCTGAAAAAACACTTATTTCGTATCTCTATCGACGTGAAAGATCTAACATATACGAAATCTACATATTTGGGTTCATCTTTGACATCTCTAAAAACTGGTTGAGGGTTTTCATTTGAAACTAATGAACACAAAAGTTATGGCCAGAAAACCAGTTTTTTGGCCTAAAATTGTTCAAATTTGATGCCAAATATCTTGAAGACAATAAACTTTGAAGTAAATATGGGATACTATATTGCTTGAAGCCGTTGTTGTTAATATAATAAGCTACAATAAACATTAGAAAACTAAGGAATTCAGATCGAAGGTCATTGGGGCATGGGATCCCCTTAATGTAGAGTTAACCCTTTTCTAGGCCCTGCAAATTTAGTTATGCTACTACAAAAATGAATCATAGTTTTATTGTTTACATCTGATGGATTGACTTAAAAATGAATAATATTTATAAAAACTTCAACAGATTTTGTACCTACCATATTGTAACTGTAGCAGGGTCAAATATTTATGTAAGGTACTTACTAACATTTATTTGGTTGATATATGCACTATGCCTGGAAAATGGTTAACCAATTTGATTTCAGGGTCACCATAAAACTTTATCATATTAAAGCAATTTTATTCTTCTACAGCAATGCTTATTAAAAGATGTAAATTTCATTTTGACAAGGATTTATAGTAGCCTTGTGGCCTGTACATAAATAAGTTTCGTATTTTAAATCTTGCATTGCAATTGCTGTGAATGACAAGGTGATATAAAAATAAAATTATAACAAACCATTGTTTGCATAGGCCAGGGTTTCTCAAACTTATGGCTCCACGTACCCCTGTTAAAGTTTCTAGACGACAGCGAATTTATACTCATAACAGGAATAAGTACTTTCTATATTCCTTTTTATTTTATTTGTATATCAAAGTTTGAGTAACAATGTTTTAAATGAGAGAGTGGACTTATTATATTACAGCTACTTACCTTATACTTATTAAAAATAAAAATAAAAGTACCTGCCCATAATAAAGAGGTATTTAAAACCGCTATAAAAAGTTTCTAATATAGAGCACTGAAGAAAAAAAAACAAGAACCTATTAGTTAACCTCTGCCTCAAAAATTCTTAAATTATAGAAAAGGCGGCAGCATGACTTGTAAAAGGAAATAATTATTGTGCCTACCTTTAACTAACTAAAATAACTTCTTCCAAGTTGCAAAAACCTGTTCACTTTATAGTAGCCGGTATGGCGTGTTGACAGTGCCACTGCATGTATAGAACTCAGCTATCTAGCAATCCAGTTATCGCATTCATACATTCTTCTGATTATTTGCTTTGTTTGCTTGTTGACATCACAATCGCACCGATGATCAGGCGGTCACCAGCAGGGCTACTACGAAACTCGAAACTCGAAGTTCGTATCGTACCGTCCCTCTCGCTCTCGTATTAAATAGTATAAGTGTGAGAGACCGCACGACACGAACTTCGAGTTTCGACTCTCGAGTTTCATAGTAGCCCTGCTGAGCAGAGGGAGGACGGACCGGACACCGCATGCATCGATACCTATGAACAAATTGACAATGACAACTGACACTGACAGTGACATTTGGTGGTCAATGTAGCTAGCTTAAAATATAATATCCCAATGGGGAGGAAAAGGCACGGAAAAGGTTTCAAGAGGAAAGGAAAGCCAACCATGGTTTTAGTACTCAGGTAGGAAGCACTTAGGAAGGTACTGATACAGTTAAATACAAAATATGGTATCATAGCAAAGACTAGAGCTTTCGAACAGTAATATGTCATGTATTGTATTCATTCTCTAACCCTTAACAATACCCTAATGATTAGGGCCTAATCTAATGAATAAAATCATTAAGTAAGTACTTACTTACCTATGTAGTACTATATATTGGTTATTCTGTGCCTATGTGTTCAAAATATTTGGGGCACATGATACCTGTCTAAATGATAGTATGCTAATTTTGTTTTTTAGTGAATTTGTACTTAGATCATTTTGGACCACTGAATGTCACACAAACTAAGTATTTATTAATCTTTGAAGAAAATGGCATGAAAAATTGTGTTAGTATTGTTAATTGGATAAAAGTTTTACATGTAACCTTAACTTTTACAAAATAGTTGGTTTCTGGATAAAACTTAGATAATAAAACAATAATGATATGATACCTATAAGCAACCTCCTTCATTCGATTTCATTTTATTAAACTATTGTTGTTGGTTAGTAAGCAAAGAGTATTAGTTTGGTATTAGTGTTAGTAAGTGACAGCAAGAAAACGTCAGAAAATTGTAGCTCGCTGGAACAAAAAATGTGAAAAACACAAAACAATTTAAATGCAAAACTTAATATTTTTAGGCAAAATAAATTAAATCTGGGGTGGGAAAACTAATGCACGTACGTAGAGTTCAAATTTGTTTGTGTGCTGCACTTTGTTGTATTGCTTTTTCACCTCGCTCGATAATTTGCTATAGCTCTTGCTCGCTCTAGCAGCAGCACTCAGCTGGTAGCGTCATTGACCCCTTTCATCCCCACTACGGCTAGTCAATACCTCGGTCGGCTGTGCCGTATCGTGTCGTGTACACAAACGTGTCTAGTGTGCGTGCGGCATGCGCCGAGCCTGCCGCCTTTTCTATAAAAAAAGGCTATTGATGTAAACAGCGTTGAACTGTTGTCATTCTGTTTCAGTGCGTTTTCAAGATCGTATGGGATTCTTATTAGACGCAATATAAAAATGTGAACAGCTGATCACAGCCGAATACCAATACATGTAGTTCAACCATCAGTTTCGATGAAGTGTTGAAAATCTTTGTTTACATAACAGTGGTTTTTGTTGTACCATCGGAGTTATTGGTGGAAAACAACTATAATGTAATTTAGATGTAATTTGACAAATCCATGGTACTGTGTTTCAAGATATATTTTGGATTTTAAACAGCTGCTGCTCTGGTAAGGGTAAGTATACACATGGTTTTGTTTCTGTTTTTATTGTGGTGTTGTGAGGTGACTCATGGAACACCTAGTTAGTTATAAAGGTTGAACACGTGCGTAGATATAGCTTTTTATTTTTCTGTATCCCACGTTGCTGTATAATAGAATTGGCCAGTACAAACCAGTTTCACGTCGATGCTTGGTAGTGGCGTTGCCAGTAAAACAACTTCCTTGTTCTAGGCAACTAGGTAGGTAAGTAACGTATGTACTTACATGATACAACTTAAGTATGTAATGTACATGATAGCACCAGTTGTAGTACTTATCATGATAAAAAAAATAGTTTTCCCATCATAATCTATCTAATTTTAAAGGTACCTACCTACGGAACCTACCTTTATTGAAGGAACAAATCTTGTGTACCTATTTATTTTGGGGATCTCTAATCTCTGAAATGGCTTGAGACTTTTTAACCTGGATTGTAGTCATTAATAAATATAATGTCAATTTATTACAATACCTACTAATAAAATGATGAAACCTTTCAAATCTATTCGAACAAGTACTCGAATCTAGTCTGGCCTGGGGCATTTCAATTATTTACTAATTTTACTTAATTTGTGCATTTGTATATAGCCTACCTGCAATTTTGCCTTCCTTGAAATTGGCATGAACATATTGATTGTAGTTATAATTCATTTATTAATTAAACATTCCAAGCGTATCTTAATCAACAGAGCAGAGCTTCATATTTAACCGTGACCCAGTTACCGAAGCCTTAGTCCGCTTTTTCGGCGGTAACCATAAAAATAGAAAAAAAACCTATGTACAAGAAATCGGTGAAAATGTTTGAACGTCGAGTTCCCGCTCATTTCGACACCGCTGCTGCGTTCAGAAATAGTGCGTCCTTGCGAACGCAGCCGCGAGAAATTAAAACTGCCAAGCTGCCAGTTACGTTTATAAGAAGGTTAATTAATTTTAACTAGTAGCTATGGAGTAATTGAGTTAAATTTTTACATACAACTCGTATACTTAGACCAATCAAAAGCCCACGGCAAATTTTAAGAATATTGGTTAAAATATTGGTCCTTCGAACGATTAACGCATTGATGTCACTTGAATTATGAAGGCGGATAGATAGGTATAACAGGATACGAAGATAATGGTAAGCGCGCATTAAAAGTTACGACCGCAAAAACTCAATTTAGTCAATTAAATGGGACCTTGTACGTATTAATATACCTATTACCAGAAAACTTTAAAGTCACTGTATTATGATTCTCCGAAAATCACTGCGCACCTCGACAACTGCGCAGTTATTCATTATTATCTCGCGATAGGTTTTGCAAACAGTTTTTTGTCCGCCATTGGATGTCACTAAGGACAGAGACGGTCACGCGTCGACAATTTGCGGCTATTATGTTCTACTTAATGAGTTTTTTGGTACAAACTATTGTTTAGGCGTGTTATGGTGCTTTATTATGGCCGAGCTATGTTGTGGGAGGTCTTTATATAATGTTAACCGATGAGGATGCAGATAATTCTGATGCATCTCTTTATACATAATCGCTTCTTAAACTTACGTAATTTAACATCAATGTTACCATTTAACTTTTGTAAAATTGGCTCCAAATGTAGCAAAATGTGTGGAAAAATAACTATAAAAAAGTTGCTAAAATGTACGAGTAATCTATTATAAAAAACAAGCGGCTGATTTAGTACTACCAAAAAAGTGAAGACTAGGGTTAACTGCTACAAGCCCCGAGTTAACGGCTACCCCAGGGCTAAGTATAGTGTCGAAATTTAAGTACTTATGGATCTATCATCCTCATCCCTGACCCAATGTTAACCGTTTAAATTTTTAACTCTGGGCACTCCAAGCACCTCTGGCTGCATTGCAGTGACAGCATTGATAAATATTCTAACTTTGATATTTACCTTTGCCAGTATGGACAACACATGGTGTAATGCGATGGTAGTCTTTTGAAGGAGTCGTCAGCAAAAAAACCCTTATAGGTACGATTTCTAAGGAAAATTTCATGATTGCCTCGGTAAAGCCTCTATAAGATCACAGACCACACGTAAATTAGACACACAGCCAGCAGCGGCGTGGCGCCGTAACAACTCAATTCCCACCGGTTGTCTAAATGACTAGTTTGGCAAAGGTTATGTACACTAACTGCGAGGTATTGCATCCAAAGAATACCTCAAATACATTTATAATTTCCCTTCCTGGGTGGTCTAACGAAAATATTCACTCTTCGCCACTAAGTCGGACAGCAACATCCAGAAACAAAAATTATATTTTTGGTAACAATTTTATTTATCTACATCAATTTCAAAACGATTTTCTTTATTATTAATCTGTTGAAATTTAGCAATGTCCGAGAAAAAGTGCAGCATCGTTCATACATAAGGGCCCAATGTAAACACTGGCATGTCCAATCGTAAATCATAAACTCCATTTCTGGAACTAACAATGAGTGCCCTCAACAGACTTCCAGTGGCTAGACGGCTGGTTCAGTCCCCTCTGGCAATTTCTCATGTCTCAACGACGGAGTGTGCCCCCTCACGATAGTGAATTATTTACCACATTGCAGAACTCGGATTCAAGCTATCTGTTCTGCGGATACCTACCTACTTGACTTTTGTATAGGATTTTCTCTCAGACAGCTTCTGCTACTGCACTTGGACTGTTTTTTTTTTTTTGTAGCAAATGACTCGATTAATAAGACATTTTTCCTGTCTTGCGGGATGTAGATCGCGAGGTCAGGATACATAGGTACAACTGCGTCGAAATATTGGGAGCTTATCATAAAATAATTGCGATCAGGTATATCCTGTAGAAAATATGTCTATTGCGGACAATGGCCAAAATATTTTTATGTTTTGTAAGAAAACTTCAAATCGTTGCAGACTTGTGACACAAAGGTTAAAGTTGTCAAACAGACCTTACGATACCGATTAGACTGCCGAGTCCGCCAAGAAGTCTGTCACAGAAACCACATTCATACATGAAATCAAACATACAATACAATACAATACAAATATTCTTTATTGCACACCATAAAGCAGTACAAAAAACATACGTTACCGTTTATCTCAAACAATGTAATACACTCGGAGACAAAGAAACATTTGACGGAGTTTCTACTAACGAAGTGAATCATATTTTGAAGCTGCGCTAAAGACTACCTCATAAGACGAACATCCGAACGTGCGGTTCGATCGATATGAGGTGCTTCGGTTTTTAACAAATAAACGAGTAGTATCTTA
Organism: Choristoneura fumiferana; assembly: GCF_025370935.1. Taxonomy (NCBI): domain Eukaryota; kingdom Metazoa; phylum Arthropoda; class Insecta; order Lepidoptera; family Tortricidae; genus Choristoneura; species Choristoneura fumiferana. The sequence goes on from NC_133478.1 coordinate 13,959,522, forward strand.
GTTGCTTTATGTAGAGCTTTGCAGTGCTAAACAATGGCTCCTCGTGCAGCACTTAATTTTATTAATCCCATTGTCTCGACAAAGATTTATCGCCCGAAGCATAAAGGTTATTCATACACTGTTGGAAGTTTTATTAATTACTAAATGAGACAATGCAGTGCTAATGCGAGTTAACTATCAATCCGTTGATAAATTAATCAATGGATTAATCTTCGAGTATCTTTTGACTGACCGGTTGAGTCAGGGTTGCTCAGGGGTTAATTTTAGGTTGCGATGTGTTATTACAGTATTCTAGTTATCGTTGCGTTAAACTTTGATCCTTATGGATTATCATTATCAGTCACTATTGGATTTAAACTTTACTCACCAATCTGTGTCAGAGATATGTTATTTTGAAATTGATTTATTCATTTATAATAAATAATATATCAATATACCTATATTCAAACAAAATTAAAACAAGATTCTGCTAAAATAGCTTCGACAGATCTGAATAAAATTTATATTCTACGACAGAATAAATGGTACTTCTGAATCTTGAAAAGGGACATTGAATATCCTTTGAAGATTGTTTTTCCAACATAATACTCACTAGATATAAAGTTGGACACGATTAAGTACTTTACCTCCACCAAGGCTGATGCTTATCCCTGAGCACTAGTCCTTGTCTGGCGAAGGATTTCTTCATCTTTTTATGATTTCTTCATTTTCTCAGTACTCAACGGCGGACTTACTAGATTTCAAGGGTCAGTAAATTGTGAAGTAGATTTTATCACATTGGCACCTAAATGGAAATTTAGATTCTATTAAAGGTGTGGTGTTTTTATATCTTATGTCCAAATCAACTTATCAGAATTTCTAAATATTTATGCACTAGGGACATAACTTTATATTAACCACAATAATTGGAAGCATGCGGCTCTACCAACAAATATGTACATTGCAATTGCATTCGCTGTGGCCTTGATTGATCTCGCTTTCGACAGCCTTCCTTAAGAACAGCTTGTTAATCTGTTGTTAGTTTAAAACAGTGTGTTATCAAATTTATCCGGAATATTTCAGGAGATACTGAGCATCAACAGATCTATTTTCTACATTAACCTCTCGTATTCGTCTCTTTTTAATTCTTCTGTTACTTACCTAAGTATGTATTGTTGATTTTATGTTATCTGGTCGTAATTTATTAATATTATAGTTATCTGCCAACTAAACTTATATTTAGCTACTATCTATTATTATCTTTTGTCAACTTTCTTATCGATAGAGTCATATTTTCGGATTACCAATGACGCAATTTTGGTGCTATCTAAATAATGGTGCGATTTGTTTTTGGTTGTGTTGATTGACATCTTAGTGTTTTTTGCGGTCTGCACTGCAACACAGCAATTATTGTATAGTTTTTCTGCCTTCATTTGATTATTGAAGTCAATAACTACGAATTACCACTTCGTATTTCCAGAAAAAAAGGAGTTGTCGTAGAAACTTACAACAAAAGTCGAAAAGTTTGGCATTGCCCTTGTATTGTAACAGGCAAAGTTCATCTACGTAAACTTGATGGCCTTGATGTGAAGCGAACTCACTCTATTCTATCGTTGCGTGTTGTGCTTATATTAATAACCTTTCTTATGTAGGTATTACATGTTAATAACTGTCCAATTTTGAGTCATCTTAAATTTGATTGAAGTTTTAATTCAACAAAAGTTTTTCACAATTGCTATAGTGATGAGGATTTGCACAACCGATGGACGAACATTACTCAATGGCCGCCGCAAATCGTGCAATAAAATTATACGCGCTGTTTCAAATCTGGAACGTTTAAATGTGTTGTATGACACATAGATATGTCCGTTATTCTCGTATGGCTTACAAAATTACTGCATCACGTAATAAAGCGGTTGAGAACATTCGCAATGTAAACATAATTTAACTTATTACGGTTATGCGTATGCGGATTTAACCTGCTGCTCTTTTTTGATCCCATTTGACCACTGTAATCACAAGGCCGGGAGTTTACGCGTAATATCATCCTTTATCTAATTAGATAAAGCGTTTGAACGGTCAATAAAAGTATTCAAGAAGAATACTTCTCTAATAATAATCGAATAGTTAGGTATGTATTTATTTTTGTACTAGCAAGTGTAATTAACATTACACAGTTGTGTACAACATGTGAGAGAAAGATTTATGTTTACTTATCCAGTGACTAATAAAAAATCAAACTAGATGCGAAATACCAGGAAGGATCTATCATTTTACATCGTTGATCGATTGTAATCGTCCTCGAATTAAATCGATATCTATTCTATTTATATTTGAGTAAAGAATATTTTCTTGCTCAGTTGAGAAAATATGTATAATAATATGATTTGGTCAATAGACGTAAATATTAAATCGATTGTAATCTCAAATCTTTGTGCGGCGACCTTGGCCTTAGCGGAAGTTAACGCGTAATAATCAATTTACTAGCCCGCTTTGGTTCGGCGGCAATTTAGCAAATATCACGAAAGCTTTTTGTATTAAGTACTTTTTATGACTCTCTTCGCACCGAGTGCGAATAATCAGTGAAAAACTACCTATACTTATATGGTGGAGTCTGATTAGGACCTCCGTTCCGTCTTTTTCTCTGGTTATTTAGAATGTAGAGTCAAAACTTTGTTCGACAACACAACCTGATCCAAAAACACAACCCTGACCTATCACAGGGCGAAAAGGTCACACCACGTGTAATATGTAATAAGCATAATAACGCCATCAAGGTCCCTGCAACGCGTGCACTTAATAACTTAGATTACAATCTCTAATGTAATCAAACGAAAAAGTTACGTTCACACTTGAGTGGACAAAGGACATTAGCGGCTGGCCAAATTACAGATAAGTGTTAGAATAATGATGGTCGCTGATTCATATAAATAACTCCTTGTCACGCTTATTGCCATGGAAATCGCAATCATTTTGTGCACGTATCACAAATCGCAAAAAAAAATCAAAATATGTGATGTTATTCATGGAGAGCCTCAGTGTAGGTAAAACTCACCCTTTTAGATACTCGATCGGTGTACACTTCATTCAACTAACTTATTGGAATCCAAGAAATCGTCTAGTATTTACTGAGATATTTACTTACCAATACTTAGTTTTATTTGTTTATTTATTTACTTTATTTATTTATTTCTGAGTTTAGATTCACACTTGCCCGATTGATTGATCGATCGTTGCTATTGATTGATAAAAGGAAGAAATCAGTGGCGTTCGCTGTAAAATACATTACGAATCTGTCTTCGCATAGCTTTACGAAGGAATGATGGTGCGCCATTTTTAAACATCTAAAAACTGAATAGAGATTATCAAACGTACTTACAAAATTTCGCGAGAACCAGTTAAAAATGCGACCTGTAGCAGAACAGGCAGCCAGACAGGAACGGAAACGTTTCGCTCGCCCTTTCTGCTCGCACAAGCAATGTAAAAAGAGTACAAAATATAGCCCATTCTATTATGCCATCAGAATAAGTCACGACCGGAACACAATAAATTTAACTGCATGAGTAAAAGCATAATGCACTCAGCCTCGGATGCAAACACGGCGCGACCTTATCTCCCGATGCTGTTGAGCAACACCCCTTCTAATTTAGCTCACGTCGAACGTCAATGTTGCCAACCTTTCTTCAGATCAAAGAACGCCGTAGCCTTTTATAAAAACTACAAAACCCCCAACAATGTATTTATCTAATCTGATTCATCACTTGTAAAAAGTAAGATCATGTTTCTGCTCTATATTTGGACAGGCTGTATTTTTCTGGGATCACCGCTTTCATATCATTAAAAAGGAGGTACTTATGTTAGAAGCAACATGAATATCGCTAAAGTACCTAGATAAGGTAATTGAAGCCACAAAGACCACTAACACTTTTAAGTTACAGTTCGCAAGTTTTGCTACACTTTATTTCTGATCTGATTAGCTGATAACTATCCCACCGAAACTGCTACCAAATGCAAAATAGTTTGTATAAACATAAACGCGATTCGTTTGAAAACATGAGATACACACTGAAAAGTTTTTTTTTTTAATACTTTTTCACAATCCATTGTCTACATACGATAAGAATGAAAATAGTTTTCTATGCATATTTAATTGACATCAGTAATTAATGTATGTATCTACATAGACGATGTAATGCCGCGATTTCTGACACCTGCAGGGTATCATTTCGACACGCATCCGCACGGTTGGTCAAGCATCATGCTATATCAATGCCTATTTGACCGGCTAATAGGTAATTTACAATTAATAACGATATGCTTGCAGTTATAACCTGTTGAGACGCGGTGAAGGAAAACATCGTGAGGAAACCTGCACAAACCTGCGAAGCGATTCAATGGTGCGTGCGAAGTTCCCAATCCGCACTGGGCCCGCGTGGGAACTATGGCCCAAGCCCTCTTGTTCTGAGAGGAGGCCTGTGCCCAGCAGTGGGACGTATATAGGCTGGGATGATGATGATGATATTCCGTGTTGAAGTCTTAAACATATTATTAAGTACCTTTTAAAGATGATGCAACGTACTGAAAGCAATATGAATTGCTAGTTGGTTTCGTAAAGATCGTTCAATAGCGGGAGTTTATTAGAAACAATTGCATGGCGATATTTGTGTATTAAAATGATTGAAATATATACTGAACTAACCCTATAATTCGCGCGACATGAATGAGGTAACGATTGCATTTGGAAGCGGTCCAGTAAATTGAATTCAGTTGTTTGTTGTTTGGCGCCTCGACTCTCTCTTGTTGTTGAGCTGCCGCGGTGCTCGCAGTTTCAGGCGCGCTTTATTAAATTTATAATGTTATCTCTCGGATGAAAAAGACACAATAAAATCCCATACCTTGACGTCTTGGAAGTAGGTATTGTATGGACGTTGGTTGAACTCTGTTGAACTGCAATTTATGACGGATCTCGGTGGAATGGAAACTGATTCATGATCTGTCGTATTATCTGTAATTTATTTTTAGTAGATATTTAAAACAAACCAAGTTATACAAATACGAATTTTACGAGTCTATCTAATTTCTGTTACCTTGGTAAGTACATAATGAATATCTCGGCATCTCGATCAGTATTAATGCAACGCTTGATCTCTGACTTGCATCGTTTGACATCGCACGTGCGCCTTTGAACGGCAAATTCCCGTTTGTTTCCCTTTAAGTTTATCTTCATCTTACGAGACAGTAACATATTCAAGACGTATCTTTATATGGTTCATCTTTATGATATTAAGAGACGTGTAGTTTATTGTAGATGCTTGTCAAATATGACAAACATATCTAAAACCTTCCGACACAAAGATTCCTTCTCTGTTGCCAACTGAGCCATCTGCACTTCACGAACCCAGTTACTGATAAATACCGTGACATTGTGTTCATTCCATAATTTATTTGCAGGTAGAAAAATACCAAAATGCCGTCGCTTTTAGAAGCTCTGGAGCGGAAGTACGGCGCGAAGGGAGAAGTTAATCCGTGTATAGACAATCTGTCGGTGGCCATATTTGTCCCGAAGAGATCACCGAGGCTCAGCGTGCCCACTCTGCTGGTGCTGAATGACTGCGACATCGACTGCGCCGGCGACGCCTGTGTGCTGGCCGATAAGTGCGCAGATGTCGTTGAGCTGGATATAGCTAATAATAAGCTTACGGAATGGGAAGAGGTACGTTATACTTTAAAGAGATCTAAGCGTGCTTTATGTATAATGTAAATGCCATTTCGGACAAAGTTGATGCAATATTCGCATAGTTTTTGAAAATATTAGTAACTTAATCAATGAGCGCCACAAACTGATCTTGATCTTATCACTATTAGAGATATGGAATCGAGTAAATGATATCAATATTAAAATCCGAGGAATGGTAATTAAGTTAAGGATTTGGTTTCGATTAATTTAACATTTTGTTGTTAGGTCTTCGCAATATTGGAGCAGACGCCACGAGTACGCTTCTTAAACTTGAGCTTCAACCGTCTTTCGGCGCAAATCCAAGCCGCCCAAGCGTTAAACCCTCGGTGGGATAGTCTCTGCAATCTCGTGCTTAATTCGACTTATGTCGGCTGGCCTAATGTCTACTCTCTGCTCAAGGCTCTGCCAGCTCTCGAAGAGCTGCATCTGAGTCTTAATGACTACTCTTACGTAGACTTGAGTGGCCAAGAGGTCGACGAAAAAGACAGATGCGAAGTCTGCTCACGACTCAATGCACCGGACTCCTTCGAACCAGTGCACGAGACATTAAAGAAGCTCCACTTCTCCGGAAACCCTATCAACAGCTGGCGAGAGATATCTAAATTGGGATACGCCTTTCCTAATCTAGAAACGCTATTAGTTAACGATTGTCCCGTCAACACGCTGGAACCCGATCCCTGCGAGAAATGCGGCGACGGCAACGGCAACAAGAAGAGCCACGACGCGTTCCCGTGAGTGAATCTAAATCCTAATCAATGCTCTAATCGCCGCACAATTACCATTCACATTAACATTGACCTATAGTGAACCTACAAAGTACAATTTAAGTGTGCTCAATTTAAACGTGACCTTAAATTTTAAAACCGTTTAATGTTCCAGACGCTTGCGGTTCCTGAATTTGAACAACACCGGCCTAGCGACGTGGGATGAAGTGGATCGACTAGCGCAGTTTCCCTCTCTGAAGAGTTTACGAGTGCAAGTAAGTGAATTAGCTCTTATGACATCGTTTAGAAACTTTATTAGCCAATCACTGTGCCAATTCGCGGTTCGACCGCATTAAATCGCTGTTGGTATTACCCCTCCGAATATAAAGTTCCTGGTATCGATCTGTCTTCGTCGCGCTCTGAAGTGTCGTAATTTGTTCGTATTGCATCCCTCGGGAGCGGACTATCGGCAATGCAGGTGAAGGTCTTCCGGATTTAGTAGTGGCCCACTTTACGCCTTACGCAACGCCCCGGACTCAAGTCCCGGCAGCCGGCACGCGTAATTTCAACACGTCGAGATTTGTTTGACGTGCATGATACAGGAATGATTCCCCTATAATAATCGACCTTGGTTTTTGTTCCCCGTTTTTAGTGTCTATTTTTATGATTAAAACCGTAAACTAAACCCGAGTATTTCCATGAAATCATACACTGAATCCTTTGTGTAAATCGGAATTACGGATTGCGACAGCACATGTTGTTGCTAACTTCTACGCATAAATTGTGTTATAAAAAGGTGATGCGCACATTCAGTTGTCAATTGTTGCTGTTTAATTAACTATGCCTGTTAACTCCGTACAACATGCTTTTGTCAAGGTCGACCAATCAAATAGCGGAACAGCTCTGCCCCCTGTACCACAAAAGTTACAAGTTGCTACAATTCTACAAAATTGTTAAGTTTCACTTAGTAAAATGTAATAATTTTGTAGAATTGTAGCACAACTTTTCTGGTACATTATATACTGGTACATTATATACCCAGTATATATGAACAACCAATTTGGGCTATCCTTTATTCAAAGTCAAGACCCCCATACGCATCAAAATTGAATCCTATTTAAGACTAAGTATACAAGAGTCGTCCAATGATCAAAGTACTGCTTTGTGACCGTCACGCAACGAAGAATGTGAAAGTATAGCTAAACGTTAGTATTCCGAAGTAAGTATATGGTTTTACTTCGTCGTTGCAGCGTAGTAGGTAAGTCGTGATGTCACACAATTGACGTAGTTATGAAACGACGCGCTTTGTTTGATGTGTAACTTGTGTAACGCGCAGTTTACGTGATTATTGATTGTAATAATAGTAATAAATAAAGAACGCAGACGTAGGCCTGTTTTGGGTATAGTACTTATGTACCGTTTATTCGTCTAGTAGGTACCTATTCTTGTAAATGTAAAAACTTGAAGTAACTAATAAGCAGAAAGCTTTAAAGAAGATTATTTTATTACCTATGCACTTTTTTTTATATTCTTTGTCGTTTTGATAAATAATTATTTATTTATTTATCGAATGGCTTACAAATTACACTCAAATCATAACTTAAATTTACATTTCCTAAGGTTAATCTTTATGATGGCATTAATAAACTATTTATTGATTCTTGCACTCCCCTCATCTCTGAATGACCAGCCCAATGTTTTAGGTAGGTTCGTAAGTGTATTTGTCAAATAATAATGATCATATATCCAAGAAAAAGGGACTGAATCAATGACTCATAACTAAAATAACCGTGGTTACCGGCCAATCGCTCTTCGCCGCCATTTTACCTGCAGATCGACCTTTTGTGACCTCTTTCTTGAACTCCTCCGACCATAAACAAGATAAGATTTAGGGGGCTGTTTCACCATCCATTGATTAGTGTTAACTGACGGTTAAATGTGATGCCGTCTCTATTTGTTTTGTTCGAACAGACGGAGACACTAATCAATGGATCGTGAAACAGCCCCTTACTCTTCCGCAATAGTTACCAGTGACAATTTCCAATTTTTGCAAACCGGAATAACAAAAATGGCTAATTGTTAATCGGATAGATTAAGCGTTAGTCTTAAATATTAAGGGGCTGTTTCACCATCCATTGATTAGTGTTAACTGGCGTTTAGGTGTGATGCCGTCTCTATTTGTTTTGTTCGAATAGACGGAGACGGCATCACATTTAACCGTCGGTTAACGCTAATCAATGGATGGTGAAACAGCCCCTAAGTCTTTTAGTTGGAAGGCAATTCTATTTTGCAAAGCATTACCTTTAGAAGATAATAAAATCAGCAGTCTAGTTACAAAACCGAGTACAATTAAGTATACGTATGGACTACTATGAAAAAATGATATCTTTTATGAGTAATAACAAGTTATGTTCTTGCTGTGTTTGTTTATGAACGTGTGTTACTCGTATTTGTTATGAAATGATTCTTCAACTTCATAACACGTTTTTGGTGTTCAAATTTGTAATTATCTGTTTAAAGATAAACTTGAGCGTTTCACTTCACCGAATATAACCTTTTTAAAGGGCAATAAATCCTTTTAGCGAAGGTGACCCATTCCTAAATGACATTGGCCACATGCACTGCGCAAAAAATATTATTTTTGAATTGGAAAATTACTCGAACCGACAAGTGTGTAGCTTGTGAATCATATGGGACAAGTTAACGGTCGTTTTGTATTACCTTCGCCTACGCCTTTTGCGTTCTGACTCTGACTGACTCTTTGTTTGATTGAACATAACATGTACAAGACAAATTTTGCCAATTTCGTGGTGTTAAATCCTCGTAAGATCTCAGAATTTATGTGCCCTACTTTTGAAAAATTATAACGTTTTAAAAAACTATCCTATATAAATATGCGTATGCATTATTAACAGTTAAAATAACCAATATTCTGTATGAATAAATAATTAACGGCTCATGTCATATTCATATCGTATCATTTCTAACAGAGTGATTTCACTTTCATTTGGGCTCTGATCTGTGAAACCTAGGTGAAACAATCCATCTTCAATTAACAGAATTAAGAATGTCTTACTTAACATTCTTTTGAGATTGAGAGATTTTCTTGAAATTTTTTATTTTATTATTATTATTTAGTTCATTGATATGGACCTCCGCAAAGTAAAAACGCCTGAGTCAATAAATTATTTAAAAGGACTAATAAGTAAATTCAGAATAACCTAACCAAATTGATACCTATTTGAATAATTATAGCTGGAAAAATCCTACTAATATTATAAACGCGATTAAAATATAAATTACTGAGGAACTATTTATTAAGTTATTTATTATAAAACGGATGTAAGTAATATAAATCGAGCCGGTTTTTAAATTGTTAGTTCTTTAATGAACTCAAAGATTCTATTTTTGCAATAAAACGATTCATTCATTTCCCGTTGTAAAGAAAATGTAACATCAGCATGAGAGAAAATTATAATTAAGTAAGTAGGTTGAAACGTTTAAATCTTTCCCGATCGAAATCGAATACCTTTATCCATACTATTATTATAAATGCGAAAGTGTGTGTTTGTATGTTTGTGTGTATGCCCGACGTCACGTCGAAGCGGAGCGACGGATCGACGTGATTTTTGGCATAGAGATAGTTTATGAGCCAGAGAGTGACATAGGCTACTTTTTATCCCGGAAATATGCACAGTTCCCGAGACGAGGGAACAGCACGCGATAACCGAATTCCACGCGGGCGAAGGCGCGGGCAAAGGCTAGTTCTTTATATATTTTGCTCGCGACTTCAACTGCAAGGAATTCATTTGACATTCTTTCGCGGGAACTATAGAATTTTCTGGGATTAAATCTATTCATGTCCTTCCCAGGGTCTCAAACTATCTCCATACCTACTAAGTTTATTTTAAATCGGTTCAGCGGTTTAGGCGTGAAGAGAAGAGCGAAGGCTAAGCTATTTAGGCTCGAACCTACGTCTCGTTAAGCTTGATTATTTAAAAAAAAAACAATGTTAAGTAAGTAGGTGGTCTACCTAGAACCTAAGAGTTTACGAGGCAAAAAGGGAGACGTCTGTACTACAGTTATGAAGCACAGCATAATAGTCGGTTCGCCCTTTGTTTGAATTAAAACACGTGCAATACGATCGTGCAGTCGCACTCGCACCGTGTCGTGTCGTGGCCCGTACACACCTACCTTTACATGACCGCTATGACTATTTTATACCGTTTCTAGGACACCCCAGCTACACTATTTCAGAGTATAGCGGAGGTACCTACTTGGGCGAGCTCGGGGTAAAACTCGAAAACACGCGTTTTATAGCGGATATAATGCATCCATCTCATTCAAGGGTCTACATACTTGTTAGAAATTTGCGCTAAGTATGTCCGCGACAAAACCTAGCGTGCCCTGGCTACCTTAATTAAGGATGAGGAGACCACTACCGAACCGAACATTGCTCCAATTATATTGGCATTGGGATAATCAAGATTCTATTAATAAGGCCTAAGGTTATTGAATTTCATCGATGCGCGATGACCGATGAGTCTGTCTCAGTAACGTCAAACGAAGTAAGGTGGAAGATGGGTCGACTGGATCTGTGACATTGCTGATATTTGAAAGGAAGGCAGCGAATTATTAACTTCACTGTGATGTTGCACTGCGCACTATAAAATCGTTTGACTCACTGGAATCATCTAAATAAATTGGGCTACTCTCTCCCTCGTTTAGTAAAGTACTTAGTGGTGTTAGTGAAGTTCATCCACAGCTTTGACTTGTTATACCAGTAGAACAAGAGGTTGAAGCGTTACATCGTGGAACTTACATAGATGGCCAAATCGTACTCTTGCCTTAAAAAAAAACCTAAATTTGATTTAGTATGTTTATGTCGACCAATCGCGTTTTCCGACACCGTTTTCATTTGATTGGCAGGATAAAGAGGGGACGGATGTGAACGTGGGTGTCACAAGTAGGTCGACTGCATTGTCCGCATGCAATATTGCAGCTGCATTAGCCTTAGGTTAGCTTTAGCTTAGCTGCGCCATTTCTATTCTGTCACGGAGAAAGGGAAACGTAATAATGGATGCAGGGTCTCGTCCGTGACCTCGCTCGGGGATTGTCGTAAAATATGGAGAACGTTTTTACTACATATGAAAACATGTGTTCTTATATGACTTTGGGGAATAAGGTTACAATACTAGAAGCTCTGTGAAGCAAAAGAAGGTTAAGAAGTGAGTTATCAGGGGTAATAAGAATAAACGTAAGCTTTTAAAGAAAATTTTACCTGTCTATTGGTTTTCTATAATTTTGTCTCTAGATAAGACAATACAATATAACCACAAGCGTATGAGAGTCTCGTAGTTTAAGGTAAATTTTTACTTCTTTAATGATCAACGAAGTTGATTAGGCAAACTGTTTATAAGTACATTTCACGACGATTTATGAAAGGCTTATAGGAAGAGATCTTATACGAAGTAATGGAATCTTACCTACTCGAAGGCTATTCAATGAATAAGGGTATCTGAAGGGCAATAAATATTTACCATCACGCAATGCTTTAGGCATAGTGATTTCCTTTAACAGTACCACTACCATGAGTTTAGTTTAAAGTGACCGTACTCGATAGCGACGGCGTAATTTATTTATATAGAGAATTGTACAGCGCCTCTATAAATAATTTACGCCGTCGCTATCGAGTACGGTCACTGTAAACTCATGGTAGTGGTACAGTTGTTTTTGTTACGAGCGTTATGACGCGCTTCTTGCTTAACTGAAGTCGCGTAAAGATACATAGAGAGGTAGGTCCATAAGTAAAGAAAGGGGCTCGGAAGATTTTAGCTTAAGGAAAACTGCTATGTTTTTATTTTTTATCCATGTTCTCCTTATGACAATGGCAGTGAAAGCTACAAAGTGGAATAAATTAATTTTCATCAATCAAGGCTAGAAGATAATCAAAACCACTAAATTGTCATCCTATCTGCATTTTTAACACACATATACTAAAAATTTTCAGCGTCCTAAACAGGACTGAAGGGAAGGACTATATTTATGCATCGTATCAATCCTGATTAAATATGTAGGTATGATAGTGAGTTGCCAAGGTGACGTGCTTATCGCGATGCTGTTGCACAATTAGTATTGTCTTCTACTAACGGCTAGCCGATTCACGCATTACATTATATACCTACCATCACGTATTTTCGCACGTGACTGACTAAGTTCGTTCTTACCTGTGCTTTTAATTGTAACTTGTTTCTTTGCTTTATCTTGCTCATCTTGCTTATCCTTGAATCTATAGTGGAAACGATGATCATAAGTATAATTTTTATCATTTTGTTCGCATGAAAGGACCGCTAAAAAGTGAACCGGAAAACCTATGTTAGGTAACCTATATTTATTAGTAACGTTTGCAATTTTTGAACAACTGTATTCACTAGGTTTTAAGTTAGATGGTTGAGATGGTTGGATTTTAGATCCCGTCACGATATATCGGAGTGAAGATACTTGAACTTTTACAACTCTACGTAGAGATTTCTTACTTCATCGCCTAGGCCAAGCAACGTAAAGTTCAAAAAGCAATTTAAATGTACGCAATGAAGTTATTACAAATACGGTAAAGCCAAATGATACCAATGCAAAGTGCACCCCCTATTGGCCAGTTTACATGGATGAGTGGAACCGTCTGTTTTCGACATTTTGATTGCACCGGACCTCGGACAGAAATCAATAACCGCAATTAACGATTCGGAACGGAACCGGCACGGGCTGGAACAGCACCGGTTTAAAAATAAATGTAGGTATATCATAATCTTGTATGTATTTTGGTAAAGTTATGTTATTGCGCAGATCCTTTTGGTAGGTCAGATTCCTTTTAACTGATCGCATCACAGAGTGAGCGAGTACTCAAATGCAGATAGGCAAAAACGGACCAATAAGTTATGATTGGCAATCGTATTTTGTATCTCGGATTTGGTTAGAGATTTAACTGTAAAATCTAAATTGCTCAAACTTCCACTTGGCACTAGAAGTTGAATTCTAAATTTGTTATCGAAACGGCCATAATAATAAAGGGCAGAATAACTGTATTCGCTCACTGACGCACGCAAAGGTTCCGTCTTCCGTTTTTAGTCAAAACCGGCGGGCAAGGCTGATCGCGCCGCGCCGAGCGCAACAAAGGAGGATTGCGGATATCGGTTATACCGGACTAGATTATTTATCTGCATTTTTGTATTTACGACCTCAACTATAAGAGGCTTTTAATCAGTGTTCAATAATTACACTAGACATCAGGCTTGAGTAGGACCAGCGAATCTTGGCAACATGAAACGGCGGCAAATTAAAAAGGATTGGCATTTCACAAATAAAAAATATCGGTCATTATACGTACAACATTGTAACAGGGGCACACAAGGGGCACACACAAAGCGTGCAAACATTCGTTATGTTGCGAAAATTATGTGAAAATTAATGAAAAGAGACAGCTCGGATTTTGTTCTTGAAAACATTGATTCTGTTTCATTCTGTCATATTCAAAATCTGATTCAATAAATTCAAAACCTAAAAATGATTTCATCAACTCAACAGCACTCATTATCACATACATTGACGAGGAATGATTTAAGTTCCTTTCCTGTTATTTTTAACCGACTTCAAAAAAGGAGGAGGTTCTGTTCCAAATTTCCAATGTTCGTATATTTTTTTTATGTATGTTCACCGATTACTCACTCAATTGTGGACCGATTTACAATTTTTTTTTTGTTCGGTGGAGTACTCTTCTGAGGTAGTCCCATTGTCACCAAGTCAAAATCTGATGATGGGATCCTAGGGAATCGATGGCAAACCTCAAATTTTATAGGCACACTTATGGCGATTTTGGCATTTTTAGCATTAAGATAAGCATTTATATTCAGAAAGTATCATTTGGTAAACTGGACCTGATGAAGAAGACCGTAGATGACCAATGGAACTCGTCAAAGCTAAGTAATACTCGCTCAACAAACGATCATGATTAATATACCTAGATAAGCGACTAAGCAGAAGCTTTACGTTAATGATTCTATCGAACTGATCTGAAGCTGAAGCCGGAAGGTATATAGGAAACGGAACTCTATTATAAAACAACGTAACTAAGCCGTGTCTGGACTTAATGGAATCGTTGTGAGACGTACTTTGGCTACGAATCACTAAAAAGTGAGAAATAAAGATTTTTTTTAACAAAAAAGTAAAACCGACTCCAAAATAAATAAAAAATAACAAAAAATTGAACCGACTACAAAACCCTTGAAAATATTTTTCTAGATAAATACCTGCAGGCTCGTGCTGAGTCACCGATTTCGAGCCAGTAGGTATTTACGTAGAAAAATATTTTCACGGGTTTTGTAGTCGGTTACATTTTTATTTTTTACTTTTTATTTTTTCATTTGTATTGATCTTGTTTAATCGAATTGACCAAGATTTACGTATTCGCGCGATTTGCTGTTCGCTGAACTACAGGTCCCTTAAGAGGTTTAATGCGCAATGCAAAGTTGGATTTGATAGCAAAGGCTGATTGCGGACAGAGCCCGAGCGCCTTACGAGCTTTTTTTGCCAAATCAATTTTTTGTGACTCATTAAGGTTCAATTGATTGCGGACTCGTACCCTGAGCGCCATTTTTTGTTATTGGACTTGACATTTCCTTTGCCATTTTTTCACTATTCGCGCGAAATGACCAAGCTTTTCATTTCCAATCAACATTTTTTTGTGTTTGAAGTTACAGGGTTGCCATTTCAACAGTGCTACTGAACTCGGCTACTCTTAGCAACAATGATTGCGGACAGAGCCCGAGCGCCTTGTATTGATTTTCCTTGAGATGAACCTATTCCAAGGAGTTCCGTTCCATTATGCTCGCTGCACAAGTACTTTACATGGATTTGCCAGAGAGCGATCCGCTAGTAAGTGAGTTTTTCACAATTTTTTTTTCAGGGTTGGCCGTTGTGGGAGCGCCTGGAGTCAACAGAGCACGAGCGACGGCTGCTATTGGTCGCCAGGTTACCGCGCGTCCGCACCCTGAACGGCGGAGGAAACGTGCCCGAGGAGGAGCGCGACTCCGCCGAGCGCGCCTTCATACGGTACTACATGGAGAAGCCAGAGAGCGATCGTCCTGATAGGTGAGTTTTTCATAATATTATAAAATCTGTTGCTGGAAAAAGGGGCTAAGAAGAAAGAGCAATTTGATGATGCTGGATGTATAGTTACCATACCACTGACTGTACAGGAATGAAATCGCAATTATAATTGGTCTTTAAGAAACAGCGGTGGGAACAATACATACGGCCCAGACGTAGGTATCAAATGAATCATGAAAATTAATCGCTACTTTGAAGCTCAAATGTGTAGAGAAAATTTTAACTAACTAATGGTATTATTTTCCGACTCCCGATTCGCTACAATATTTAATGAAAAATAACATAATCACATGTAAGTGGCGAATTATCGTTTGTCGTCGTGACATTCTAAGAGCGCGCGAGCGAGGCTTTTGTTCAACAGTGCAGTGGACGTCTTCGATGATAAACTTATAACAAATTCATTCGCATACTTTGCCTACTTTACACAGAATATTGAAAGAAATACATACATTATATTATTTATATATAGGTAACAGTTATGATTGTGTGTGGGCGGAAAACTTGCACTAAAATCGCGACCTAAATGACTAAAGCTGTATGCTAATGGGATCGAAACCTCTCGCAGCATGCAATCTGCGTTTATGAATATAAAGTAAACCGCGCATTAGGCGCAATGACGAAACGTCAAGGTTACAACAACTGACTATTTTGATTACGTGTGTCTAGTTAAAAATTTGTTTTAGTAACTAAATTCCTTTTACTTATGTAGAATGGGCCTACGATTACACAAGTGGCTTACTATCGTATTCAGTATATGCATATCGTTTAAGTATACATATATTCAGGGTTTCAAACCGATATATATACCATATATGCCGTATTATTTGTACCGGATTTAAACCTTAGTTCAATATAAATACCTACCGGTTAAAATAGCGTGGCAAACAAAACTGGAAAAAATTACAGTTCTACTATATAAGCCGATCTTGTGATGGATCCTGAGGGTTGTTATAATTAAAATCTTTGTAGGCTGTTAAAGCTGCCACGATATTCATTTTCAAATATTCGTATTCCAGGTACTGGGAGCTAGTGGGAGTCCACGGCAAGCTTGACCCCCTGGTCTCCGTGGACCTGCGGCCCGAGAAGCGAGTGCAGATCACCTTCACTTGTGGGGATAACAGCGAAGTGCGCACCGTCGACGTTTACCGGTAAGTCAATATCGATAACACCGCACCGATGCAAATCCAAGTGTAAATCACTGTTCTGAGGCCTTATTGTCGCACTCGGAACCACAATCGTTTTCACCATTTCTTACTGTCACACGGTATAAGATGAAGGTAGAAAGAGATGGTTAGACAATACTGCCTCTGTCTGTCGAGTGTATTAATGCCATTGTCACTAACATGTGCTAACATCGTCTGTTTTCGTCATAAATTTGTGACTTCACAATCACAAGATCCGAAATTCTTCCCCCTCAGATGTAACAATCAGTTTTTTTTCTTTTTCAGAACTGTAGCCGATCTCAAAACGCGACTTGAGCGTCTTGCCGGCTTCCCTGCGTCCAAGATGAGACTGTTCTACGTCGACCAAGAGCTAAGGGACACGCAGGTAAATTTCCCAGCTTGTTTTTAGCTTTTTTTATGAATGACACTTTGACATAAGATCCATCAGAGAAAGAAGATTCTGGTGTTAGTCACTATTTCAAACATTTTTTTGTATCATTTAGTAACTAGTAAAAGTAGGGATGGGAAAACTGCGGCCCGCGAAGGCTTGAAATCCGGCCCGCGACTATCAAACAATTTCGTATTGTTACAAAATTTCATTCTCATTGGCCAAATTAGTGTTTCAGAAAATACATATCATATTTTTATTTCAGTAAATAACAGCCAAAAATGCAACAACTTGGCCCACCATATATTTCGTTACTATATATTGGCACTCGAAGGAAAAAGTTTCCCCATCCCTGCTTAAGAGGGATCAATTGATTTTTGGTCTGTTAATTTGAATTTGTCACTTTAAGATAAATAAATACACATCTATTTAACTCCTTCACTGTTCAATTAGCGTTTCTCTAAACAAAATAAGCTTTCATTTGTTTTAAACTCGCCCACTGGATCGCGATCGCTGGTGTATAGGTACTAATAAAATTGCTCACTCTTAACCTGAAAGCTTCTATCACCGTCCTAATGATAATATTTTACGTTATAATCTAGTTTAATTGCATGCTTAACTCTATTAACACGCTATTTAATTTTAAAGATGTTTCAGGGTCCCGAGGAGATGAAATATCCGACCAAGCAGCTGTACTCGTACAACATCCGATCCGGTGACGAGATCATCATCGACTCAAAGTTGAAACACACAATCTCTTCAAACTCAACGGCATGAGATGCTGTTAACTGCCCATTTTCCATGCCTGCGATATTCTACAACTATAGACGCACATCTAAAACTTCCTGTTGCCATAAAGCGTCGGAAGCAGGCAGACACCAGAACAGATGAAACATCCATTTCATCTCAAAAGTTGGAAGCATTTCTGAACCATTTTGACAATTGGAAGCATAATATGTTTTTACACGAAATGCAACCAGCTTGAAATTATAGAAAGAAGTTTTTAAAACTGGTCTTATGCCATGTGGTATCAATTATTATTTTGCTAGTGAATTGCTGCATTATTTTTAAGCGTCTTGTTAGATTAACAAAGTGTTGTGTATTTTTTTAGTTCTTTTGTTAAGGAAATATTTTTCTTTGATGATTTCGGTAGTTTCACAAGATTACATTTAACTAAAACTTGAAACTGTTGTCACAAACCATGTAGTTTAGTGCTTGCTTATAAAGTAAAACTTATTTAATCGTTAGTTTCTTACAAATTTGATTTGTATTTCAACATATCGAGATAATATTAACAAAATATTTAAAATCAAAGTAAAAGTATGTACAATTTATTTAACACAAGTCGAACATTAATTAAAACAAAAAGCGACCACATCTCGACGAAATTTTAAATAAATATTGAAATTTATTTTGTGACAAATATTGGACTTGCGGTGAACTTGTATTAATTTGCGTTGAGCTACTGTGATATAAATTATAGATGTATTAAAATAACAGAATGAATATTGCATTGTATTATTTTTAACAATGTCTACTCTGAAGATCTAACTTTTTCTGATAATGAAAATTCATATTAAGTGTTTAACGAAACTTAAGGTACTGATACTAACTGCCATTTTACGAATGCCGTATTGGTACATTAAAAAACTATATCATAATCAAGTTATAAAATCATGTCCTAACTAAGATAGCATTTAACATCGAGCTCGAGAACACGATTTGCGTTACAGTTGTTAAATTTAGAAATTTGGTAAAATTGTCCTGTGATGCCCAGAGCTGCCAAAGACGTTAAATTGTTACAGTATCTTCAAATTCAATGTATACTAACTAGCATGCATGACTGAATCGAGCATGGCAGCCTTATAGTGATACATGTAATAACTTCGCTAAAATTGGTGTATCTTGTATCATAAGAAATATTTTAAATTGTCAACTTATGTCATAGTAATAAATGGAAAATAAATGAAATAATTGTAGCAGAGATTGTTTTATTTAAGTACTTATTATTTTTTAATCTCCTTTTACTGGTCTATCCACAGTTCCTTTCCATATACAGCTATCATAGTGTTTTGCACATGCACCATAATGTGATCATACACTTGCAACCAACTGCTATTGTTAATTTCCAAAACTCTTCTCCTTAGTAAATTCAAAAGTATATTTAGCTTGTCTATATTTTTGTTAACAACCATTTCTCGCATGTATGTGACAATAAGGTTAATGTCATAAGGCAAGGGAGTTTGGCCACTTTCTAACCAAGCTCGTAATAATGCTCTTACTTTGTCCCAGGGTAGATCTAGAAGTCCTTGTGGTTTACTTTCTTTAGGGACTGATTTAGTTTCCTGTTTTATCACAGGTTGTGCTGATATTGGTGGCTTGTATGGTGCATTTACATTATTGGGCCCATGTAGAAATTTATTCATTTTGTTTTTAGAAGATAATGTATGCATCCGAAGAGACAGATTTTTAGGAGGCCGTCCACGTCGTTTCACTGACTTGCTTGGTGAGGATCTTACTGCAGCAATCACAGGAGATTTCTTAGTAGGCGATGGTATTTTGATTTTTTTGGGTGTTGTACACTTGGAGAGAGGCTCAGGCTTTATAGTCTCTACAACTTTTAAATCTTCCGTTTTTGTTTCAGGCTTAACAGAATTTGCATTTAGTAGAAATTTACTCATTCCACCTTTAACCTGACCTTTATTTGACGTTGATTCCAATTTTGATATCTGGATTCCAATACCTCTCATTTCTTTCGGGTCAATCTTTTGTTTGTTGCAAAGTGAGATGATTTCTCTAGTAATAACTTCAACATCATTTGTAGCATTGGCCAAAGAAGTGGATTTGTTTATAACATTACAAAAACCATGGCCCATAAACTTAGCAGTTTCTACTGGTGCTTTCTCATCCCGTACCATCAATTTAAGTGTTATGCACTTGCCTAAAACTTTGAACTGTACCATTCTTGAATGGACTTCTGCTGACAATTGTTTTAGAAACTCAATACACTGTCCATTATTTTCAAATCTAATCCCATAATTTACTTCAGCTGATACCGACTTCCTAATAGTATGGAATGAAAGCGGATTGTTATCGCGGCCGCGACACTGATCATACAACTGAATGCCTGTTTTTATACCTAGGTGCTGTTGCAAGGTAGCCAAAGTAAGATTCTGTAATGAACCACAAGTCTCATGTCCAATAGACTCTAATTTAGAAGCAGTCTGTCTTCCTACTCCAGGTAATTCTCTTAACTTTATGTCGCAAATGAAGTCTTCAACAAGTTCTGCTGAGAGGAAAAACTGACCATCAGGTTTAGCTCGCTTTGTCGCCAATCTAGCTTGTAAGCGATTTCCACCAAACCCAGTGGAACAAGGACATCCAGTCTTACTCCTTATCTCCTGTCTTAGAACTGTTGCAAAGTCTTGGACAGTTATTCCTAAATCTTTTAACAGGTCACTGCAGTCTACATACATTTCGTCACAGGACACAGCTTCAATGTTTAGAGTATACTGGGCCACTGTGTTGTATAAAGTATATGCCACTTCTTTATATCCATCAAAATCATATGGAATAGTTTGTAAATCTGGACATAATCTTAAAGCTGCACCCATGAACATACCATTGCTAATGCCTTTTGCCCTAGCCTCATATGAGCAGGATGCAATTTCACTCATAGATCCATACTTATCATCTTCATCAGTGATTGCATCTACTCTGGACTCAAGTTTGATGTCTTCTTCACTAATTCCAGTGGCCTTTATAAGTTTTTGTGCTTGTTTCTGTCTATATAAGTTAAATTCAGTATCTCTATCTACACCTGATCTTTTTGGTCTACCTTGGCCTCCCTTTGAATGTGTAACAGCAACAGGTTTACCACGAAGTTCTGGTCGTTTTCTTAAGCCTACAGACACAAAGAAGCAGTCCATGTCTATGTGCATGATTGTTTTTCCTCCTTCAAAGGTTATTTGTGACAAGCAATTTCTATTATCCAAGCTAAGAATCATTTCCTTCAACTGATTTCTATATGGAAATATGAAATTACTGTTTTCTCTGAGGTCATTGACATGTTGCTTGAAACATGCCCCTAGTTGTGATATATGATGTAGTCTGGAATTATTATAAAATTCTGATATAAAATTTGGGTCAGCGGCAGTTTTAGTGGCTTCATCGTTCCTCTTTGGTAATTCATCTGGAGCTTTTTTTATAGGTGTTTTGGCTTTAATATCATTGAGAAAGTCTTCAGGAAGCTGTTCCACATATTTAAAGCTAAGGCTGTCAATCTTCTTTTCAGGATTACTAAAAGTCACTGGTTTGTTATCAGCACTATCGACTATAGTTTCCTCATTCTTCAATCTAGCAAAGTTTAGCCGAGGTTGCAGTCTTGAGTTACCATATAACAAATAATCTCTATAATCTAGCAGTCTATTCGATTTTATACTATCTGTGATCCACTCAGGCTTAATCACTTTTCCTAAAGCCATATTTTTCACTTTTGTATCAGGTAAATTAGAGGCTATAATATAATCACCACTTCTTTGGTATGTATGATAGACACCACCATGCCTTGTCATTAGAGTTTTAAGTTCATCTGATGATGGAATTGTGTATCCGTTTACAAAAATACTGACACCAGCGAATATGTTTGATAACTTCTCTTTTTCGCTGCCTGCTCTGAAGTCAAATTGTTCCTCTAATTTCGAGATTTTAGCTTGCATGTAACCGCCCCATGCTTCGAAGCCATTGTCAGGAAATTTGTCGTCTCGTCGCCTCATGCTTCGAAGCTGTAATTCGATGTTTGATGAGTGAGTGAGTGTTGGTGAAGCTAACAAGGTTTAACAGGATTGGAGGTGGGCGTCACCTGTTCTCTTTATCGTAGTTTATTGATTCCTCGAAGCCTGTTCTCCGGCCAACTAATCCAACGTTTATTTATTTCTCTTGTGGTAAGGGTGTTTTAAAATTCATGCAAGCATTCATGAAACGAGATAGATAGATATCTCAGAATGAAATCTTCGAATAATAAATATAAATAATTACCGTCTGCTCAATTTCCTTGACCAACGACACCAACGTTGATCCAATTAATTACCTACATTACATGTTGTAATTCCTCTTCGAAACTGAGTAAATGCTTTTGAAGTGAAGGATATTGTTTGTTAGCGAGAAAAGTAATTAGCAAGCAATTTTTCGTCCGGTCGTCCCGCCTTTTTCATGTTTTGTTGATTATTGTTGACACTTGACATTCGTTTGACACTGACAGTTAGGCTTGGTGTTATATGAAATACTGTTCGACTTACAATTTCTAACGTTCGAGATATACATAACTCCCAAAACCTGTGGTTATTTTGATATAATGCAGTATAATGCACACAGACTTGCAATCATCATCCCAGCCTATCTATACGTCCAACTGCTGGGCACAGGCCTCCTCTCAGAATAAGAGGGCTTGGGCCGTAGTTCCCACGCGGGCCCAGTGCGGATTGGAAACTTCACACACACAATTGAATTGCTTCGCAGGTTTGTGCAGGTTTCCTCATGATACTTAAAACACTAGGACTTTCAGATTTGAAATACTAGGATTGATTATAAATCAAGTCTGTGGTACAAACAATGAAACTTTATAATGCTACATTTACACGCTTGCCGAGGTTTTTAAAAAAGTAGTGAAGTGACAGTGACAGATTTAAATAAATGGCGGTTAGGTTACGATTTTGCGATGCGATCTGCGATGTTTTGTTGTAATTGATCTGTGAAGATTTGATCTTAAATAATATTTGCCTAATAATTTAAGTATAAAATGTCTGTAATCGAAAATCCTGTGGTAATTGCGCCTTGGGTTGGACTGACAACGAGCAGAAACGTACTTTCCGTCGTCGTGTTATCGTCGAACGTAGAAATCATCGAAAATATATCCAAAGCTCTCGCAGAGATACATACACAGGGTGGTTTTAGATGGAAACTCACAATCTTACGCTCGTTCCATTTAGAAGAAGTCGTAGAACATTCAGATTTGACAGGTAGAGTGTCCATTGACTTCGTGGTTCTTGGATTGGACACAAGTAGAATATTTTGCCTTGAATGGGCTAAGAAAGTGCTATTGCAGGTTCATCCTGATCTAAGGAGTCGTCGTGTGGTTCTTGTAAACTCTAGTGGACTGCCACCAAATGCTATGGCTGTTAACGCTGGAGAATTGATGGCCTTTACAAATAATTTTAAACTTGACATGATGACTGCTAATGTGTTAAAATTTGATGATGCAAGATTCTTAGCGCGAAGACTGTTAAAATATATGGAAGTGTCCATTGGTGTGAAGACTGGGATCCCTAATTTAAATGCTTAATTAAAACCTATCTATCTCTTGAAAAAAACAATGAACTGATTTTACCAATCTTGACTATGTTAACAACGTAAATATACATTTTAACCATATGCATTTCTTTGTGGAACCCTGTACCTCTCCATATCTACTCATTGTAGACTGTTACAACCAAAGCAGAAAGATGTTGTCAAATTAATTTTGCACCAGCAATCAATCAATTCAATTGAAGCCGTGGTAGTCTAGTGGTTTGACCTAGCGCCTCGCAAGCAGAGGGGTGTGGGTTTGAACCCCGGCTTGCACCTCTGAGTTTTTCAAAATTCATGTGCAATTTATATTTGAAATTTAAGACAAGCTTTGGGGTGAAAACATAGTGAGGAAACCTGCACAAACCTGCGAAGCAATTCACTGGTGCGTGTGAAGTTCCCAATTCACACTGGGCCTACATGGGAACCCAAGCCCTCTTGTTCTGAGAGGAGGCCTGTGCCCAGCAGTGGGACATATAATTAATGTCTATTTTGAGCTGGTCATCGCTGGATAATTCTACTTTGCAGGTTTATAAGCATTTGAAAAAAAATAAAAGTATTTATTTTAATATTCAGATCTCCTAGTAAGTATAGGAATATACCTGTGAAAGGAGAACCCGCTCTTCTAGGTTAAAATGTAACCAACTTGACATGACATTTATAACTTTTAACTTACTTAGAGCCATCAGATTGTATGTCGGGACCCTATTTGATTGAACAAAAAGAGAATGGTGAACTGCGTAGCGTAGTTGGGGCGGTGGTAACTTTAAGGGGGCGGCGAAATTCGCACAATGGTCGCACCTACGATTCGAACCGATTAGAATGAGCACGAAATTTTCCAGTACATATACTGTGACGAAATCGGGAAATTTCTATATTAGTTTACCATAGTTTTTAAATTTTTATATATCTAAGACGGCGGCAAAATTTTCTTCCGCCACTGGGTGAATGACAGAAAAGAAAAGTAAATTGTGTACTCATGACTTTCAGGGCTCTATCTGCTCTGATAGGAAGGATGGTACTGTACATTGAAATCTAATTAATACCTTTTAACACATGCAACCATATACTGCAATGTGCTGTGCTCCAAGTAGACAACACTTTTCCCCTTTGTAGCAAAAACTGTTTACAAAGGTAACCACAGAACAATAAAAAGTGAATATGACCCAACTTCTGGTTCTTGGCACTTAATGTGTAAAACAAGCTATTCTTGTAATTTACTTCGGGGACCTCGGAAAGGGCTCTAAAATTTTAATGAAATTTGTTGAGGTGGTTTTTGGGGCAACCAATCAATCTGGCTTGGTCTGACATTTGGGGAAATGCGCGTTTTCAAATTCTAATCCGAGCAAACGAACCTCACCATCAACAAACTCACCATGATAATATCTCCCCTGAACCAAAATGTAACCACTTGTCAGAAGTCCTAAATGTGTTGTGATGATAATTTCATTGCTGTTGTCATTTGACTATAATACAACCCAAAATGTTGAGAAAAACTACACGTTACGCGTTTCTGGATTCTTTATTATAGATTGTACTACAAAATAATAGGAAGTTTTCTACAGTTACAATAATATATTACATAAATAGTGAAACAATTACAGCATTCCAACCTGCATGGCGCAGGTTCTAGACAAGGACACTTGCTATAACAACAAAAAAAACTATTGTATGAATTGCATATGAAAAAACTAACATAAATTATAAATTACTGAATACTGCTCATTTCCTATCATATTTGTGTAACTATAAATTATTATTGTAAGCATAAAATAATCTGTAAAAATCTAACTAAATCATATAAAAAAATCAACATTCAGAATGTTTTAAAGTATTTTTGCAGCTCACAATTAAAAATATACTACTTACATCTGTCACACTGTCGATAGGTACATTAATTAACCCTAAAATAGATAATAATCTATGATTGCTGAACCTAAAATTAAAGTCACATGGATGACTCGTTAAAATAAACGTATACAAAAATGTTATATTAGGCAATATCACAACTAAACCACCTGTTTGTCACAGGCCAAATAAATTAACTACAAAATGAATGTCATATCATATCGCACGAGGCCAAGGACGTTCGTTATGCATCACAAATACACCATACGAGTACAAAAATCTAATTTTACTGCAAAGTTGCCAATAATATGTAATGGAGTTAAGAAAAGATACAACCAATGAGATAAATAACAAGCATCTTTTTTGTAAGCTGTGACAATAAAAAACTGATTTACAAATGACGATGCGACAACAGTAATCTAATTGTTTGTTGGAACCGCTTTAATGTTTTATGCACAAACAAGGCGACTTTGGTTATTAAATATTGCATTGTTTCAATGATGCTTAAGGAACGGTTTGCCACGCGCAGAAAGAGGACAATATGTCTTGAACCAGTCATACAATCTATTTAACTGTCAACTGATTCTCAAATCATATTTTCCTCCACAATTTTCACCAAGTACAAAGTTATAGCTTTAGTCGAATTCATGTAAGCGTGGAAGTTATACTGAAATTTAATATGCTTAAAAAGCTATCGCAAAGAGACTCGACAATACTTTGTGCTGTCGAGTTTGCTGCAAAGTGCAGAGTAATTCAAAAGGTAAAAAAAAAAACTTGAAGCTAACTAAACCATAAGTCAGTCCAAACATACCTACAGTTAAATTTAAGAGATTACCACATGTAAAAAATAGTTTATTTATTGGGGCTGCTCATAGTAAAAAAAGTATTTGCAACGTTAAAACCTACATAGGCCAACGTTTCAGATAAAACACCAATTATTTTACATGGTGTTTATGTAACCATACAATTAGTTGGTGAAAACGGTAATTTGGCAAGTTATCATCTACTCCGATATACAAAATCAATTACTTTCCTTTGTTGGTGTTCCCCTTACTACATCTTAGCGTCATACAACTTTACTATACAGTGTTAACATAATTGTGCACATTAAGTTTGTCATTAAACACTCTCTTTAAGTGGTAGGATGTTAAACACAGAAGTCTCTAACTACTGACATATAACACAGCTTAATACTATTTTCCTGTACTGAGAGATATATTTTAAAGTTTAAATTTCACACTCTCCTTCATGTGCCAACCTCGATGTGAATGAATACAACACGCTCGCAAGGTCCACGTGCATCGTACGTAATGTTTAAAATACTATATCTATTAATACCAGCCTATTTTTATTAAAATGTCCGTTGATTCGTAAGCTGCGCCGGTCAGCCGACAAACATCATATAAATGCTATTCGATGCAAGAGGCCCTTAAAGGTTGCAGTCATCTCAACGCAATCGTTGCAAGTGCCCATACAAAGGCGATAAGTAAAAAAGCAGGTTGTTTCCAGGAATGTGTTGCGTCCACACGAGAGAGAACCTTTAGTAACATTACAATTTAGTCATCCAGTCCCGGCAAAATCGTCTTAATTTGAGCACGACTTACATATCCATTAGTTCTATACAGTCTACGCCTTCAGCTCTCGCTTTAAGTTGAGAAATCAAAGAGGAGGCTTGGTTATTACTCAGGATTATAAAAAAAGGGAAAGTAAAAAGCATTAGGTAAAAAATGAGATTCTTGATATGTGGTGTAGCGTAAAGCCTGAAGGCGGAATGTTAGTGCCGTGAGGCGCGCCCCAGGGCGTTATGTACAAGTCCTATCACTCCACGTGCGGCGGCGAGCCGGGCTCGGGGCTGCTCACGATCGCGGTCCGTACAACAGCATAGCACCTATTATATCGTTCACTGTACACATCTGTTCACTGTACACTTCATCAGGTCCCTGGAACAATAAAAACAATAATTGTCGTTGGTAATTATGTACTTATTGTAAATCGAAGTTTAAATTATTGGTAGAAAGTCGCAATGAATAGGTGTTTGTTGTTTTATTATTTTCTTTAATTTTTTTTACTCCGATATTCAATCCTAAAATTTGCAAACTTAAGAATCTTACTGTATTTTTACAAATTTAACCACAAGCAAAACGATGTAAATAAAAAACAATGGTTAATAGAAATACTTTATTATGATTACATCTGGTTTTCACAGGGATAGAAAAATAATGTTAGTTAGTAATACTTAATATCATAGAGATGTTTCGACTCTACCGTTCGTCAGACTAACCCAATCATCTGGTGATAATCAGATCAATTTTAACTCTTTTCCGGACCCCACCAATGAAGTTATTACAAAATGAATCATACTTGTCTTGATTATTGATATAAATACTCTTGGCCTGCTTAAATTTGTTCATTCCAGCTTTATAATAGTTGTTGGTAATGTATTAAATATTTTCTGTCATACCAAAGACGCTTTTTGAGAAAAAAGCTATTCTTGAAGGCTTGCCACTAATTTTGCCAAGTTGACGTAAACTATTAAATGAAAATTGATGCATATTACCATGTTATATAAATGACATCTCATAGACATAAAGGCAAGGTTTACCTTCATTTTTGTTATCTAATTAAGCACTATGCCCGGAAAAAGGCTTAAGACACATTTTAAATGTTACCTTCGTCTGTTTAATCGGAATCAGCAAGATTAACGACGTCTGCGGCGGCGGGCGCGCGGGGCTGCAGCGGCGGGCGGCCGCGCGGGCGGCCCGCGGCGGGCGCACCCGCACCCGCGCCCACGCCCACGCCCGCGCCCGCCCCGCCCGGCCCCAGCAGGAACTCGCGCGCGCGCTGCTGCTGGAGCGCCATCGCCACCGGGTCCCGGCTGCCGAGGCCGCCTGCGTAGTATTTGGCTCCCATCTGGAAATGTTCCACCTTCGAATTGGTCTCATGTCTCAATAACAACTGCAATTACAATTACAAACTGCCCTACCATAGCTTTCGAATTTCGGCAAAGGCTGACTTCAAATTAATACACATAATTCTGTTCGATATTTAAAAAGGTATAAAATACGAAAAGAAGAAAGAAAAGAAAATTCTTTGTAGATGATAGTGGATGATATCCTAGCCATCGATTGTTAAACTTAATACCAGACGGAGCAGAATATTAACATGCCGCTCGCGTTGCCAGTCCTTCGATGTCTGCACAAAAAACCGCTCTTTTGGGGAGCGCCGGAGAGCACAGCGCTAGTGGCAATGGCAGTGGCATGAGATCGTGTTTACACACTCGTCCTGCCCACTTTTTTGCTCAATTCGGCTGAATGTAAACGCGGCAAACGACTGGAATGGAATGTGTACTCACACTATGTTGTTGTTGCATCAGCTGTTGCAGCCGCATCTGTTGTTGTTGTTGTTGCTGGCGCTGCCACGGCGGCTCGTACTGCAGGCTGCTGCTCGTGCTCATGCCAGAGGCTGCACAATGCACAATACAATACAATGACTCTTTACTGAACACCAACACATAGTAAGCAGTACAGAAAACATAAACAGAGATCTGCACATATTTGTAGGTACACTATAACATACAAGTTAAGAGCGTTTATACCTGCTGAACTGGCAACGTTGCATTTTTGTTAGTTTTTCTCGATTATTCCATAAAAATTGCATGAAAATTAAAAATGTAGTCTGATAGAACACTTCTTAATATATAAGGTAATTGTCTACTCCAATAATTATTTGTTAAAGACTTTTACATTCTTTAAAAACGAATTAATGTTTATTAACGGTTTTTATAGAAAATAAAATTCTATAATAAATAATTATTGGAGTAGACACATCCATACTTCTATACTTTATAAGTGTGTGTCTGTATGAATGTTTGTCCGTCTTTCACGTCGAAACGGAGCGACAGATCGACGTGATTTTTGGCATAGAGATAGTTTATGGACCAGAGAGTGACATATATACAGATAACCCAATTCTACGCGCGCGAAGCCGCGGGCAAAAGCTAGTTAACTTATATATTAAGAAGTGATCTATCAGACAACATTTTTAATTTTCATTCAAGTTTTATGGAATAATCGAGAAAAAGTAACAAAAATGCAACGTTGCCAGCTCAGCAGGAATAAACGCTCTTAACGTCAATTTATGAAACAAATAACGCGTGATGCCCAAAATAGATGGTCTAATCATGCCAATATTATCAATGCGAAAGTATATGTTTGCTGCATAAATATTTTTTTAGCTTTGATTAGAGAATGGCCTAGTATCGCAAAAAAACAAATTAATCCGTCGATTAGATTACCGATATTGAATACTTATTAATTTATTTTGTCAAATAATTAAAAAGGATTTAGATATAGCCAGATAAAGTTCCGCGTGACGTCACACCGTGCGACACTTTTTAACACGGTGTGATATTACGGTCCCCACTCACGAACTTTGACGTGCTTCATCTTTATAATTTCAGTATTCAGTATTTATTTATTGCAACACTTTTACAAAAAATGATAAATAATGATGCCCTGTTGGGGCGTGGCAATTTTAAAATTAATTAAAAAATTGTTTTTATTATTTATTTTACAATTGATTGACAAAAGATAAAATACGTGGCCAATATTTTCTGATAATCAAACTGACGGAATAAATAGAACAGTTTTTTTTACCCACGAAACTGCCCCATTCCCGCGACTCGTGCCAGTACCGCCCGTGCCGCGATTTTGGGTCGCAACGCACCTAACCAGTTTAAAAAATGCTGATCTAAATACTCACCAGGATTCATGACCGGTTCATCATGGAGGGATTCATAAGGCCGGGCTGCGCCGCGTATTTGTAGATCTCGTTCATTTTCTGCATCAGCTGCGGACAGACGGAGGGCTAGGCTCGCGACACCGGCACACACATGCTAAGGTGCCTTAGGTAAATTACGCCACACAATAAGGGGGGAGGAAATGATCGAGCAAAATAATGTGGGTTTATTGACAGGCGAAACGTTAGATGGCGTTAGTATCGATAGTATTTGACGTTAGTTGTGATTGATTGGATCTTTTCAGTTATTCAACCGATGTCAAATAAGACTAGAAATAAATTGGGTGATTAAAAATCATTGGAATCGGGTGACGTAGTTTACGAATAGCACCTACAGTGATAGCGGTGCGGCATAACGGTTGTGGTGCGAGTGTCGTGCCTCTTTTATTTCGGTGTTCTAAACTGTCGCGATTTTCACACATCCTAACACACTTAGGACTTATCGGCCTTTTTTGTTGCTCAAGTTTCCTTGACGTTTCGGCCACATTGCAAGGGCCGTCACGAGAGTACCATAATCGTAAAACACCTATTCCTGCCGGGCTGTCAAAACTCGAGCTCACACCTCTCGAGTTTTTAGGTATATACGTGCGAAAAATTAAATGTGAAGAAAAACATTGTGAACAAAGCAGTGGCCGTATTACCCGTAACGCCCGGGCGCCCGCCATCTCATTCACCAACTCTTTCTACCTCATTCTATACCATGTGACAGAAAGAAGTGGTGAAAATCAGTGAGATTCGAAGTTCGTTAAGGTGCGGCCACATGTAGTCGCTCGTCGCTCGTTTGCAGCGATAAATCTGGTCACGTGACCCTATTTTGAATGTGATTTTGAATTTCCCGCGACTTAAAAAAGTAGCGTCAAGTCGCCGCGTCGAGCAGCAGCGACAAGATGGCTGCTTGCAGGAATGATCTTGGTCTTGGAAGCTGATTTCTTAATCTCATTTAGTAGCCGAAAATTCTCATTGTCGTGACAATGGTACAAATAAAGGAAATGAGAGTGAATGAAAAAAAAAGTGTTTTTACCGAAATTGAAGAGGTTTTTTTTTCCAGCGATAAAGCTCAACATTTTCAGCTTTATCGCTATATGTGATGTGACCAGATTTGACACAGGAAACGAGCGTCAAGAGGCCGCGCCTATAAGGCCTCTGCTCGCACCTCGAAGCGGTCAATGGTTAATTTTAAATTCCTAATTTGGACTGCGCCCAGGTGGAAACTAGAGCCCCTCCCCTCTTAATCTGAGAGGCCAGCTACGAGGCGTGTACAGCCCGGAGGCGAAGAACGACAAAAAGTTTTATTTATCGAATTTTCTTTCCAGTAAATAAAAGAGTCACAACAAATTCGCAGTTACGTGTCAAGATGGCAGAGCATTCAGAGCGTGCCTTCCCGAGACGCAAAGCTCATGCTGAAAAATTAAAATAATCCCTACCGAGGCATACGGAACATAAACAAAATAAGGGGGTATAAGGACTCCAACTTACGCCATAGTCATATCCACCGAACATCTGGACAAATAAATATGATATGAGTATTATTGTTTCATATCGGGTAAATAAAGCCCAGGCTGTGGTATCTTAGTGTTGATTATACTATTCATACTTCGATTATAGTTTAAAATGTGTTCTACATTTTTTTTACACAAAAACAGACTTGCGTTTGACCACAATCACGCCTGATGGTTGTGAATATGTGGACTAAGATGGGAAGGGGTAAGTTGTTATTCCTTTTAAATTCAATTATTCATG
This sequence comes from Choristoneura fumiferana, assembly GCF_025370935.1. Lineage (NCBI taxonomy): Eukaryota > Metazoa > Arthropoda > Insecta > Lepidoptera > Tortricidae > Choristoneura > Choristoneura fumiferana. Next base: position 13,991,382 of record NC_133478.1, read on the forward strand.
GCAAAATCTCTATTTAAACTATATTGTCTATCTAATACTCTACTGATTAGTCGCGTATTGTCACATTTAATATAAATTAATGATTCACATTGAGTCGAAACTTATAAGTGTACAAGAGTTTGCTATCGGAATCTTAGAAAAAACTTTACGAAAATGCGTTACGTAAGTAAGTATACCTATTCAGATTTTTTATGTAGTGTTGGCATTATATGTGCAATGTTTATCATTAAAAGTTTTGTATCTAAAACTAATCACACCCTATCAGAGCCATACTTTTCTCTAATGATTGTGCATGACCAAGGATTAAGCATGTTGGATTTAACTTCCAGGATCATTAGAGAAAAATACAGCTAAGCTTCTGTCTATAATAAACCATGTTGCATAAATGTAACATTATGTGACGGTGTTCAAAAGCGTACCGGCACCATTCTTTTAGTCTTGTTTCGTTACACCGTATAGAACGTTTATTATAAATAGTCGGTAAGCTAAATCTCAGCAGTAGAGTGAAAGCCCACAGCAGCGTATACAACGCACGCTCCATATAAACGTACCTAGATGACAGAAGTATTAAAGCCCGTATTATTCTTATTTCTACGCTGACTCCCCTGGTCCCAGATATATCTAGCACCTGGAATACAGTATCCTCTCTGTCATTCATAGGAACATAATCGCCGAGCCAATCTCGTCATTTTGCCCAGAATCACTATCATAATTTTAGTTAGGGCCGATTAAAAAAATCTACCTTGAAACCCAGATAAAGCGCATGGGGCTTTAAATACCTGAATTACATTACTTATTTCTAAGGATTTAAGAGTGAACTATATTACCATCAAAAAAGTCATTGCAGTCATGCGATTGTTTGAATCCCCATACTTCAAAAACAACGAACCAAAAATGCAGCTTTACATTACGTTTTGCATTTTAAGGTTTTGTTTTTTCGTATAAAATTTGACTGGCCTATATTTCCGATGTTTAATGTAACTTTGTGTAGGACATGTTACATAAACAATCGCGGCATGAGTGAGCTTTCACCCTAAAACAGCACAAAAACCTATGTTGACGACTTTATACAAACTAACCACAGCACACTAACTCACCCCGGGGTTGGCGTTGCATATGATTGGCAGCATATCTCGCATCTGGTTGTCAGTGATGTTAGGCATGTCCTTGCGTATCATGGCCGCGAGTGCGGTGTACGCTAACTGCTGCTGTTGCTGCTGCAGTAGACTGGCTGCTGGGAAACAGGCAATGGATGATGTGCAAGTCTTTCGAAGTATGGGATGGAGAAACACTGCAATCTAAATTGCAGCATTTTGTGAAAGAATGATAATATATTCTTTCACAAAATCTTCAGTGTAGTGCTTGAAAATCACAAGATAATACAATTACACGCACTATCTACATTAAAATAATTAATATGTATATTCAGAGGGGCTGTTTTAAGTTCATATTGAATAATAATTAATGTATGTATTACAATATACAATTTGGTTTGTTTACTTTGCCCACAGCAGCAACTAAGGCTCAGTTTAATTGGTCGATAACTCGGTCGACATACAACATGCGATGACTTCCCACAGGCGGAATAGCGATTAGTAAAATCCGAACGCAGACCCAGCTATGCCATGTGTTATGGAAATCTCCCGTACCCGACATGCGGGCCTTATCGACCAATGAAAACGGTTCCCGAATGCGGGCCCCATGGCATGCGTTATGGAATGGCGTACCCCCCTGCGCTCTATTCGATAAAGCAACTGTTATTATTGTTATTATTTTCTATTCTATATTGAAACGTTAAAATCTTTATTTATTTAATAATGGTATCTAATATTAACATAAATTGTATTGACATGAAATAATTGATAAAGACAAATTAATGTATAATTAATAATTATAAGTAAGTAACTGACATTCTATACGCGAACAGGGTTCCATGTACTGACCATCTGTGTAACGACCATCTTTGTAAATGAACATGAATTTGAATGAATAAATGAATATGAATAAAAAAATGGGGGGCGCTACATGAACTGATTTTTAAAGTGGGCGTTAAACGAAATAAGTTTGGGAACCTCTGCTATAGATACATAGATGCAAGTGTATGCGTACCCATTCCGTTGTGCATGGACCAAGTGGAGGGGAAGGGCGCGGGCGGCGGGGCGCGCTTTTCGTTTTCGAACTCCTCCCACGCGCGCTTGCGCTCTTCCTCGCTCAAGGTCTCCTCTTCTTTGTTCTCTAGTAAAGAGTCGTGCTCGTGGAACCTGTAGATCTGAGAAAGTAACGGGACATCAATATGGCTGCTTACGTGTGATTTAAGACCGCTGTGAACACTAAAGGAGGGATTCTGGGGTCTAATAAGACGGTTCACTTGAATAAATGTTCTTTCGAGTGAATGCTTAATTTTTTTTTTCATTCCATGTTCGCACGGCTTAGCTGGAATGACGTAAAAAAGGACATTCATCCATAGTTTGTTTCAATATGGCGTCGAATGAAGTCGTGCGTCTTGGAATAAAGGGGTTCTATCTTCGTATTCGTCAAGTTTGTGGTTCGAAAGGCTGTTAATTTTTTAGCACGTACTTTGTTCGTTCCACTTGAACACCATTTTGCCGCGACAATTGACTTGACGTTCGTCTGCCACAGGGTTCGAGACGAAATGGTCGAATCTGAGTGAAAGTTCTCTCTGTCTTCAGACTGTTCATTTTTCGTTCATCCGAGCAGCAATGAATGATGCCGAATGAACCGATGATCCAACATCGTTGGTTCGGTTCACTAATGAATTCATTCGGCACTTTTGTTTCACTTTGTATTTAGACGTGTCATTTCGAGTGAAAGATGCCGAGAATGAAAGACAGAAATGAACGAAAAATGAACCGTATAATACTTACAGGGTGCCAGACGAGCGTAAGTTTTTGAGTTGTGAGTCGCGTATTTTCGGTCGCGTAATCTTGGTTTCATACAAAAGTTCTCGGTGAGTATCTAGTTGCTTATTTTTGTAGGTTTGTTTTAAAACAATTCTGAACAATCAATGGATTCAGAGAAAAAAAGAGTTATGACAAACAATATATTGACTTTCAATCATTACGCGAGCCGATATGGACCCGGTTGGGGAGACCCTTAACAAATTCAGTGCCATTGACGCCCATCTGCGTTTTGGTGGACCTTATGCCACAGACGCTGATGGGCGTCTAATTTCTACTGAAGATTTCATGGTATATTCTTGAATTTTTCTGGTGAATGTATAAGGCTTTATTTAACTTTTTTTGTTTTTTAGGCGATTTTATCTCGAATGCCGTGAACGCCGATAGGCGTCTGTCTACAGAAGCGTCGGCATCGCGGCAAAGTACGTAATATGGCGCTTTGCAACTAATGGTTTAGGCTGGTCTTGTAACGCACCTGTTTCTCATGATCCTTCAGCATCTCAGCGAACAGCCGGTCCTTGGGCAGCGAGGGCACGGGCCGGGGCTCCGGGGGCTCCGGCTCGAACTTGTACAGCTCGGCGAGGTCGTTGGCCGCGTAATGCCGATCGATCTGCTGCTCGTCGATCACACGCTTCGATATCGCTTGCTTTGTCACTTGACGCTCGTAGATTTTTTCCTCCATCGTGCCCTGGTGGGGAAATTTTGAGTTACGATCACGGAAGTAACAATAAATGGAATACCGTTTGCGAGTGATGAGATGGAGAAACATAGCAGCAGACAATAGGTCGAACAACTCCCCAGACCACTCCCCATGATAAATGCCGTATAAGATACACTCTGCAGTCTGCAAGGACAGCGGGTCAAGCTGGCCAGAAAGTTCTCGGTCGTTGACAATTCGAGCGACTCTTCGTTGAATGGAAGAAATTATCGTATCGACTTTTTCGCCTACTTTTGCTTCATTGAGCGCACTTTACTGCTCTCACAGTATAATAATGTCCATATTACCATGGCCAAGAACCGGTAGATGTAGCAAGGCTTCTTCTGTCCAAAACGGTACACCCGGAAGATGCTCTGCACGTCATGAGAGGGGTTCCAGGACACGTCGAAGATGACCACGCGGTTGGCTGCCACCAGGTTGATGCCGAGGCCTCCCGCGCGCGTTGAGATCAGGAACAATCTAGAATTGAGACAGTTTATATTTTATATATCCTCCGCCTATAAGAGAAAGAGAGATTTTTTTTTTAGAAAGAATTTAATGTTAACATCGAATAGTATAAAGTGGACCCCACTCAGCATTAACCCTCGAGTGTCACATCACAAAACCCTCATTCATTGGTAAACTTAATTGCAACTTAGTCCATCTAAATACAGTGTTCAAGGTTTAGGTAGAGTGGGGCATCTTAACCCAAGTTTTCTTGTTTCGTACTGTACACCGTGAATTCTTCCATTATCGGATTTAGTTAACTTTTTTGTTAATTTTGTATTGAATTTTTTTTTAGCTTCGCTTTGACCTTCGCTTGAAATTTGGTAATGATGTTTATTATAACGTATATTATACTTATTGACAAATCAAAATGTTTCTTTGAAATTCCCTAATTTTTTAATAACAATTTTTTTTGAGATCTTTTATAATGACCACACGCTTCTACATTTCGTTCAGAAGCACTGCTCTGCTAACACTGTAACTGAATATTTATAGCTACGACCGTTTAAAGCGTACTATATTTTGAAATACCTAAAAATGTATACGGAAACGGAACCCTTGGTACGCAAATCCAACACGCACTTGGTCACTTTCATTATCTTCCTGTGATTCACGGCTCTCCACACAAACAAATCAAGAGTGTTGTTACCTGGCTCTAGGGTTGTCTTCGCGGTTAAAGTTCTTGCACCAGATCGAGCGGTTCTCGCAGGACGTGGAGCCGTCCAGCCGGAAGTAATCGACGCCGGGCGCCCACGACCCTGTGGACAGAAGCTGACGTGGACAAGACATCGACTATGGTTTGTATGAACCAAAAATTGACCAAAATTATTATTATTACTATTCAAATTATCTAGCTCGAAGTTGGATGCAACTAAAAGGGGCCTGTATCTAGCTGATCGGAAAATAAATCTTATTACTGTTATGCTATAGCTATTCCATAAATACTCAGCGGCACAAAATTTGGCCCACTCTAAATACAAAATTACTCATTGTTGAGGGCCAGATTTTTTGCCGCTCAGTATATTATCGTTTTTTGAACTGTCATAATCAGAGCTATCGGAATTATATCCAATTTGTTTGGCCTACCGATCCGATTAAAACCTGTCGAGACAACGAGTGGACGCTGAAAGTCGAGGCGATGCTGGTCGAGCGCCGGGTAGCTCTAATGAGCTGTAACCTATACGTCCCCTGTCCCCCACAGACATTGGAATTGTCACAAACGAATTTGACAAGCTGTAGCAGAGTCAAATAGGTATGTATATGTTGGGTCTGTATTCGTGTGTGTGGATACAAATAACTTACCGACGTGTCCAGCCAGTTTCTCATCTATGCGTCCCTCCTGTGTCGCCTCGTCCACTTTTCCCAGAAAATGCTCTATCAAGTCCAGAGAGTATAGTGACTGAGAGAACACGAGCCTAGAACAAAGACAGCATCATAAGAATCTATTTCACTCTTCCCCACGTGGCCGGCGCGTGCCGGGGGTAACATTGTTTGGGATGATTAGTTGTATGGAGTGAAGATTTTTGTCAAGCAACCCGCAGTGAGAGAAGTGTCAGTTTGGTATGTCTTCGAATGCAACACTGCCAGTTAGTACATACTACCTTTGCAATACTTGTCATCGCTGCCGCATATAAAATATTAACCTCGTAAGTACCCGTATACTTCACAAAGTACAAATCAACTGCAAGTATAAGTGCCGAATGTGGTGGAGTTCAAATTTTTCAATGAAATAAGAACTTTAAATGTAACTTCCAAAATCACAAAACTTAGAATTCTCAGCTCGGTCTGTAGAACTATGTATGATAAAAAAAAGTCAGGACTCACGATGTTAAGGCAATCGGTGAGAATCGTGTTCAGAGAGTAGTTTCCCTTTATCTGTCACTTTAACATTTGCTTTTGCCGGAAACATGTAACTTTTAGGATTAAGACTATCTAATGTTTTTTACAAAATTATCCCCCCCTACTGAGGGCCTCTGTAACTTACAATTTATCCCCTATCGCCTCGCACTGCCGCAAAATGTCGAACAGTAGCAGCAGTTTGTGCGAATGCCGGATGTGCTCGAGCTCCTCGTCGGTGACCAGTTTCATCCACCACTCCGTAGGGTTCTCGTATTTCACTTCCTCTATGTCCGAGTTGGGTTTGTCTTCTTCTGCCATTTCAACTGGAAAATAACGTTGCATTCGACGTTTTTTGAATCATCTTTGAATAATTTAGTTTTGTAAGTAGGTTTTACTTTAACAAAAGACGAAGAAACCAGAGAGTTAACTAAAACTTCTCATACAAAATTGTTGCCGTATTTAAACAGTCCCCTTTGTTTTCGGACTCCAATTATACTAGATTTGAAAACAAGTCCATTTCCCATTCAGAGTGTACCTATTTTGTTAATGTTTAACATAAAATGTGCATTTTTCCCTTGACGTTTCCACAAAATATAAAAACAAAATAGACTTACCTACGTTGAGCAGAATCGCAAATATATAGTAAATAGAAGTAGAAATAATATTTATTGCATAAACTGTGAGGAGTGTAAAGAGGCAACATTTAGTATATATATATAGTATCAACTGCTAACCGTTTCGGGCGTACAATAAATGAAGACGGAGCAGTCGTCCCTAGTACAGTCAGCAGCAGAAGTAGATGAGCACAAAACAATCTAAACACTCTCTTATTACTTAGGCAGAAGAGTCGTGTGTAGAACGTTTCGAGCACCGTAAACATCAACTTATGCTGCTTACTATACATGCCCATACACCCTAGATTTGAAAACGGACAACGAATTTCTAAGCCATCTAATCCAAGGCATGATAAATGGAGACATCTACTTTGTTTCTCTCACTTACTCGGGTTAGCTCGCGTGCCGCGGCGGCCCGTCGCTTTAGAGTCTTTGCCTTTGCCCTTCTTAGCGGACTTCTTTTTTTTGCTCTTCTTCCGGCTGTCGTCACTGACGTCAGACAAGTCGTCCGTGGATTCTTCAGTCGATGATTCCTGTTAAAACCTCCCGTACATTAAACTGCACTGTGTATGAGCGATTTCACTATAGACGTTCGATATCGATTTTTGATGCTAGTGAAAAAGGAAACTATTTCCTCTTTTTACCCTTTGGGCACGGAACCCTAACAACTGGCTTACCTCGGGCGTGGAGTCGTCATCAATGAAGTCAGCTATGGAGCCCTCTGAATCCTCCTCTTCTTTGTCACGCTGAAAGAATATTTAACAAAGTAAGACTAATTGTCACAGGGATTGGTATATAATCATCACGGACCAATGACAGTTGTGTTCACCTTCTTTTGCTGCATGATCTCGTATCGTTCCGAGTTGTACTTGAGCACGAGCGGGTGCGTCCATATCCGCTGCAGCGACTGAAAGTCCGGGAAAAGGAAACCCGAAGACTTGCCCGGGAGAGGCCTAGAAAAAAATACTAGATTGTACAACAAGAGCCATTTTACCCGAGCCGGTACGGCGAGGGTGGATAGACACGTCGAGGGGAAAATGGGTTTAATGCTAGAGTATTGAGCTCGCTTTTCACTTCGATTGCGAGGAAATTAAATAGCAACAGTGGAAACAACTAGTTCACTTACTATTTAAATTTTGAGTTTTATTGATTTATTTTGATTGTTTGATTGATTTTTAGTTTTATATAAATTTAAAATTATTAAAAAAATATATGTAGAAACTTCTTTGTTTATGGATGTTGGCACCTGATTACCTTGTTCTGGCCGAAGGTTTTACTTTATGCACTAGAGCATAAAATTCATTCTCGCCTAGATCCAGCATAAATACGAAGTTTACGAGCATGAGAAGTGAAAAACATGTTTTAACCCAACTGCCAAAAAAGTTCTTTCACTTTCAGTCCTCTTTAAAGACGCAAATGCTTACCTTCTCGAATAGTTGTCTAAATAGTGCTGGTAGAGTTTGATCTGTATTTCAGTGAGTGTGATGAACAAGACGAACTCGTGCTTCGGAGGCAGGAAAGGTGCTAACACACCGTAATCTCTCCTCTAAAAAAAGGGCATAAATTATCAAATAAAACTGTTTCGAGAAAAAAATGAGCTCTTTACTAAACTCATATAAACGTAAGACACAATAAGTGGCACTTATAATTCGATATAAATTTATTATCCAACACAAGTCAATACTATTTTTATCTATCGGCGGCCGATCGTAGAATCCGCCAGATCGCGAAATGCCTAGGCATATGATGAAATGGCGCCATTTTATGATATGCCTAAAAGTTGGCCAGGCATTACACGATGTGCCTGAGAAACAATACGGCAGATCGATAGAGCGACACATTCGTCGATATTCCTATCTCTATACCGGGCACATCGTAAAATACTTTTATCTGTAATCAAAAATAATACAGGTACGACGAGCGAAGCGAGGAGTGGTTAGTATAGTATGAGCGAGCGAAGCGAGCGTGCCGCGGGAGCGGCCGGCGAAGTGCCAGAACCAAATTAGGTCGTTAATCTTAGCCATTGTTTGATCAAAATAATACTTCAAATTTTTTGCTTGAATTTTTTAAGTCCAAAATCCGATATGGCGGGTAAACGCTAGTGACGAACAATTCCGTATTCTCACCTGTACAGCTCCATCCAGCATGGTATGCAGCACATGTGAGCGCCGCTTCATGATACTGATGTCTCTCTCCGTGGAGTCGGTATACTGCCCGTTGGTGATGGGGTTCACGAAACGATTGAGGTATTCGTTGTATTTCCCCAGAAGGTTCGGCTTCACGAATTGTACCATGCAGTAATCTATAAGGCAAAATATAATGATGAACTCCTGAACACGTTCCATATTCCAAAGGCAGTATAAAAAGGTAAATGAGCATTTTCACAAAAACAAGAACCCTAACTTTTTTTCAATTTTGGGAAGAATATAGTTTAAGTTTACTTAATACTACTAATAAGTTTTTTTTACTCAGAACCAAGAGCATAATCGATTCCGATAGCTTAAGAACGTTTATACCTGCTGAGCAATTTATACCTCTGGCAACATTGCATTATTGTTAGTTTTCTCGACTATTCCGTAATAAATAAATAAACATTATTAAACATTAATTAGTTTTTAAAGAATACAAAAGTCTATCACGAATAATTATTAACTTATATATTAAGAAGAGTTCTATCAGACCACATTTTTAATTTTCATTAATTTTTTATTGAATATAAATAACAAAAATGCAACGTTGCCAGCTCAGCAGGTATAAACGCTCTTAAAGAAATGACCCAAACTATAAAAAAATTACAGTTTTGTGACGTTTTTTTATAGACTCAGTATGGGCGGGCGTGAAAACTGACTCATAAGATTTGATATGTTACGTACACTCTTTGAGGTTATTCTGCAGTGGCGTGCCAGTGAGCACGATACGCCGCAGCGTGCGCACGCGGTTCATGGACTGAGAGAGACTCGTCTTCTCATTCTTTAGGAGATGGCCCTCGTCGCACACCACGAGATCCGGACCTGTAAGTAGAAAACCAATGAATATAAAAGAAATACATCTAGCTGAGTATAATTTATTTTTATTTTATTCGCTTGTACTTACATAGGTCTCTTTTAAATAAAAGGTCATATACATAAAGCTACCTCAACCTTTCCAAACACCCACTTTGCAAATAGATTCGGGCGTTTCATTTAATACAACAATTGATTCATACTTCGGGTGTCGTTGTATTTTTTATTATTATTAAGAAACAAACAGCCTTACACAATATTTTTGCATTTTAGCTAAAGCTAGGAATCAGTTAATATTAATAATTAGTATTCTGATTGAGATCAGTCTTCCCGATGAAAGTACATTAAACAAAAAAATAATAAATATGATGTGACAAATGACACAAATTTTGATCTAGTCCCAAACTAAACAAAGCGTGTACTATACATGTACTAGACAATGGATATACACACTTATATATAAATGAATAATTAAATACATATTAAACGTCTAAGACCAAAAGCAAACATTCCTATTATTCATACAAATATCTGCTCCGACCGGGAATCGAACCCGGGACCTCAAGCTTCGTAGTCAGGTTTTCTAATTTCTAACCACTTGACTATCCGGCCGTCATTATGCACTATATGTGTACCTGGGTCAACCAGTGCCTCCTGGAACGTCTTGAGCATCTTCTTCTTGAATTTCTTGTTGTTGTCGGCGGACAGGTTGCGGAACATCTCGTAGCCGAGCACGCACACGCCGCCGCATTCCACCCACTGCTGGAGCTGCCACGAGCGCTCAGAGTTCTGCTTGTGCCTGCAACAGAACTACTTTTAGGCTGCCTGTCCACTCAAGCGGAACGAGGCAGAGAGAGCGGGGAAGCGGTGCGGTAAAACGAACGCGAGCGGGGAAGCTCCGCGAATGGAAAATCAGTCCGCAACCCCGATGCGTACTTGCTCACTCCGCTCCGCTATGTACATACATAGCTCCGCGCCTATGGACAGACAGAGTCCGCAACACCGCTTCGCATTCATTACCCCCTTAACCTTAAGGGATTTGGAAGCGTCAGTGGCGCTATGAAAAAGTGATAGATTAGCCAGACCATATTTCACATTAAAGGCGGTTTCCCACTTGTCAGCACCACTTTTTACTTGCAAAGCGTAGTTCCACACTCCTCTGATATAATAACTAGCTTTTAGCCGCGACTCCATTCACGTAGAAGTCGTTTATCGCTATCCCGCGGGAACTATGCAATTTTCCGGGATAAAAACCAGCCTATTATATCCTTCCCCGTGACTAAAACTATCTGTATACCGAATTTCATCTAAACCGGTTCAGCGGTTTAGACGTGAAGAGGTAACAAACAAACAAACAGACTTACAAACTTTCGCATTTATAATATTAGTGGGATTGAACACCTAACAACAACAATCCAAGAACAATTCGTATTTTTCATACAAATATCTGCCCCGATCTGTGATCGAACCCGGGAGCTCAAGCTTCGTAGTCAGGTAGAACTACTGGCTACCCGGTCGTCAAATCATACTCCTGTCATGTCCACAGTTGCACCACAAACCTTGACAGCTCGAACACATCCACTTCGTAGTCGGTGACGGCATGTTTGAGCCACATAGTGAACTCATTCACCCAATTGAGCACCGTGGACAACGGGCACACCACCAGCACTCGCCGCACGCCCGTCAGCGACCCATGCGTCAGCAGAGTATGGGTCAGAGATACCACCTGTGAAGAAACGTCTGTGTCATACAACATCTGATACAGGGAGGGCTATCACCATAGAATATTTCCCAGGAGCAATCTCTACTTCGTTGGGTGAATGCAAAAGTGGCATAAGTCAAAATATTTAAAAATCAGTAATTGACTGTAATGTACAGTCCATTTTTCAAATAGTGGTTAATATATTTTTTACATACATTGATTGATGTTCAAACTGTACCAGTTAAAACCACTACAGTGGCGTCCAGTCATACTAATTTGAAGACACCTGTTACAATCCCAAGTTTTTAGACGACTGGACAACTTTCCATTTTATACTTCTAACTCTCTAATTTCATTTTTGGTTTTCGAATTTTTCAAATATTTGAATATGCAAAGTCCTAACGCAGGACCTTCTTTTTACAAGCTTTTATTTAGTTTCACCTGACCCGTTGTCCGTCTGTAATCAAATCTTGCAAGCTATGACCAACTTTCAGTAGTCAGATTGACTTAAAATTTGAAATACTTATGTAAATCGCGTGACAATACAATAATCTAGTAGTGACACTGGTAGTCCAGTCAGGATCGTCTCCGCAAGACGTAACTCTTCAACGGTTAATAGCATCGACTTGGAATTTGGTATACAAATGTAGTTTGGGTGACAATGCATGTACAGTCAACAAAAAGTACAGTCAGCAAAAAAAACTTTTATTAAAAATGTTTGTTTTTTTATGATTACGTTATTTGTTAATTTAGGGTAATTTAGACTATTTAGAGAATGCAACGAAAACTTCAAATGAACAATTATAAAAACAGAGATGCTAGAGATATTAAACAGTTCTTTACTCTTAAAACATTTACTCTTCAGTTTCTATAATACACTTTGATGTGCATCTGTTAGCAAGAGTTTCACGATAACAAGGCGTAGTAGTTCATTTTGGCGGGAATAAAAACTATTTTATTTTTTATAATTAATTGGTACTATATTTTTTCCATTGACGAATAAGCTTATTCATGCCGATAAAAAAAGTCAGCCACTTTTAAAAATTTCATCCATCGCCCACGACTGCCACTAAAGGAGGTTAAGAAATCAGCTTCCACGACCAAGATTGTTCCTGCAAGCAGCCATCTTGACGCTGCTATTCGACGCGGCGACTTGACGCTGCTTTATTGAGTCGCGGGAAATTCAAAATAGGAACACGTAACCAGATTTATCGCTGGAAACGAGCGTCGAGCGACTAGCATGTGGTCGCACCTTTAGACAATACGGCTACCAAAATATCCAAAAAAAAACTGCCAGTAATCGCCGATTTTTTTTAAACGACTTATTGCTTCCCATACCAGCGTTTATTATTGCTACCACCATCTTGCTCGCTAATCCTGCCGTGAAGCAGCAGTCTTGCACTGTTGTGTTTCGGCGTGGAGAGTAAGACAGCCGGTGAAATTACTGGCAGCTTGAGGTATCCCATCTTAGGCCTCTAGGTGGCAACGCATCTGCAATTCCCCTGGTTTGCAGATGTTTATGGCGTGGTGATCTCTTAACCATCAGGAGACCCACTTGCTCGTTGCCATCCAGTCGTATAAAAAAAAAAAAAAAATTATACCATTCTGTAATAAAATAAAACAAGAAAAGTTTTAAATAAAACAAACCTGCAATGTTTTCCCGAGACCCATGCAATGCGCGAGAATGCAGCCGGAGCCGCGGTCCTTCTTTATGCGTTTCACGCTCTCGAAGCATGCGTTCCACATAAACTTTATGCCGTTCGCCTGTAAAGTAATATAGAATTAACGAAATCTGGCAGTGTGTGTGTGGAATTTTGAATAGACATTGCCTATAATTTGCGCTGCCTTTCAAGACACCGCAATAGAATAGTTTCCAAACAAGTCTAATTAGTCAGTCAGTTAGGTTATCATAAACAAATATAGCACTAGAGGAGGCATTTTGCGGGCACGTCAGTTGGTACCGTTTACAAAAAAAAAAAACAATTAATTTTCGAGTTGTCAGAAGAAAGTATTTATTATACTTGGTATTTTTACTCCATACTTATTAATAGGTACTGTACCAAAGCTAATTTATTTTAAATAAAACAAGTAATATTGAATAATATTACATACCTAAATATTTTATACATTACCTAGGCACATAGTGGGAATATATCATTAATATTTTTCAAAATTTTTGGCAGGCAAATTAAGATTGGTTTAATATTGATATTTTACATTATTTCGACATAACGGGTTAAAATACTAGGTAATTTAATAACATACTTAGTATAAAATGTATTTTTTGTAAACGTTACCAACTGACGTGCCCGCTAAATGCCTCCTGTATTGCTATGTTTGATTATAAAATATTGGAATCGTATGTTTTCTTCTGTCAATTAAACAAAAAAATATGAAAATATAGCCCGTTATGGCTCAAGGGCCCCCACTCCCCCCGCGCCCGCGCTTTGACGCGCGTCATTCATTCATTTCGGCGTTCATTTTGACTGACAAGAAATATTACGTGTCTAAATAATAATAATCATAAGCTTGAAATAAGAGTTGGAATTTAGCTTCAACAGACAGACGCATGCTCGCATCGCGTAAAATAACTAAAAAAAAAAGTATAGCTTGTACTAGTCTTTTAGTGTTTTTATGCATGCTTGCCATCTCTGCTCTGTAAAAGCGAAATCTTACAGTTTAATTTTTTCAATGCCAAATTACTGGGTTCTCACGATACAGGCCCGACCTAGTGTGAGAACCGCTGTTAAACTCTAGTTCCTACCTTTAGGTTAATTAGCTATGTAAATTCTTACGTAATGTACTTTAAATTAGCAAATAAATATTTTTCATTTTCATTTTTTTTTTCATAAGAAAATCGCAGTTGCTAAAATCGAGTCCAGAATTAGGCGAACTAATTTGACAGCTGAAAATGTATTAAACTTTGTTCTATAGCTAATTTATTGAATCAGGCGTTACTTTGCGGAGGTCCATATCAACGAACCAAAACAATTACTTTGCTCACCCGCAAAGCAAATGCGGGCTGAAAAATGAGCAAAGTAATTGTTTTACTTAATTTTTCTATAGCATAATAGACAGACGAGCTTGCGGATCACCTCATAATAAGCATTAACAATCTCCGCCGCCCATGGATATTCATATTCATAGCACCGTGAAAGTCACCGATGCCTTGCTGGCTTATAAGAAATCTGCCGTTTACTTGTATGGGCAGTGTCCGGTACTAACCTGATGCGGCTTGAGTTTCTTGACTAGACCACGGTCCACTTCTATGAGCGGCTCCTTAGTGTCAGGGTCGAAATCCAGAACTACTTTGTCCAAAACCACCTCGTCTGGCTTCCCGGACTCGTCGAACTCCAAGTTGTTGTACTATATAGAAATATAATGGTTTAAAAATATGATGCTATACAAGGAGTCTGGTAATATTCGTTGCCAATTACTTGTCGCTTCTCTGCATCAAAACTGTGCTATCTCCAAAGTTGCGATATAACAGTTAGGTATAGGTTCATAAAATAAGTGCAGTATAACGAAGGAACATAAAATGAGAACTTTTGATTAATTCAGCGTGTGTCCTAATGTTTTTTGACCAAACTAGTAATTATTTGTACTTTCCTGTTTATAACCTATTGTATTTCCCTTTTGTATAAAAAGTTTATTAATACTACTTTTTAAATGACTCACCAGTTTTTGTCTTTCAGCAATTCGAGCGATCCTCTCTTTCTCCTGGCGAGCGGCTTTCTTTGTTGCTTCTTCTAACTGATCCTTGCTCATCACCTGTTTAAAAATTGTTCAGCAGCATTAAATTTTAGATCATTGGATACAATTACAACCGCTTTCGCGCCTCTCAAAAAGGCGCCATCTTGATTTTATATGGCACTGGAAACTGGAAAATGGCGTCTCTTGCTGGCGCCTGGAGCGACCTCCTCTTGCTCTACCCCAGGTCCGGCAATGTAGACAGGAACTCGGAATGACGCCAAACTCTTTTGCTTTTCCATGGACAAACAGTCTCGAATAAAATATGATGAGCTGACTGATAACTTTCACTAGTAGGAGAAATACCATAAGGAAAAGATTAAAAGGCGGTCAAAAGTTGGTCTTAATAGGTACACGTTGGTACACGCAACTTTCACAAAACTGAATGTTAACAATTCTTGACTCAATGACCCGGGTTTGCTTAAAGCATCAAAGACTTACCTTGCGGATATTCTTTCTGCCGTGTTTGTTCTTGCCTTCGTTTTCAGAGTCGGAGCCGGAAGCGTCGCTCTCGTTCACTTGTTTTATACGACGACGCTTCTTTTTGCTGTGAAACAAGAAGCGCATCATTAGAAGACTATAATGCAAGGCTGAAGGCCGGCCAATAGATTTTATAGATGGGCAAATTTTTTTAAGGTTGAGGCGGCACCATGCTTCTACTTTTAGAGGTACAAACTACTAAAATTATACACAAAGAAGAAAGGCTGGCGGGCAAATTCTAATGCTTTGTCATTTCGTGGCCCGCGGGCCTGAGTTTAGCCACCCTTGCTATTATGCAACGTATAATGATACAAATTTTACACAAGCCAGGTCAAGTAGCTCTAGTCTGTCAGTAGGTCAGCTTACTGAGAAAAAGAATTTTAATAATAATAATAATAATAAATAAAAAATAAAACCTAATAGGTACTAAGAATAAAATAAATAAATAAAGATAATAATAATAAATTCATTTATTTATTTGATAGACGAATAGTAAACAAAGCTGTCATAACAGCTCCTTTATTTCCTTTTGAGGTAGGGAAAACTAAAATTTAGAAGCTTATCAGAAATATACAGCGCTGAAGAAGTTAAAACTTAACTACGTCCCTTCTTACAATATGATAGTATACAGTACTGACACGGAAAGTCTAATATTTTAGTAATTTGGACCATGTCTATTTTTAAGTTATATAGATAGAGTCATTCACGATGACGCGTGCCGTGGTTCTTATTATAATTTATAATGTCATTAATGTCTAATTTTGTCGAAATCACGCGTCTCCGTAGATGGCACAAATATAATATAAATTTAAGGTTTCAGTGGAGAAAAAAGTATGACAAACGATGATTCGGACAAACATTACAGTATGACTAGCGAAAAGTATGCAAACTTTAGCGCTCCCAGTGAAGTTCCTTACCTCCCGTCATTAGAGGAGAGCGAAGCATCACTGTCGCTGCCTTTCTTCTTCCGCTTGGTCTTCCTCCGGGGCTCGCTGTCCGCCTCCGAATCCTCGAAGTCACTGACCTTCTCTTCTTTCCGACGGGACGAACCCACCTCAGAGTCCGACGATATGGCGTTGGTCTTACGCCGAATTGATTTGACGCTGGAATGTTAGGAACATAAATTGTAATATTCTCAAAATGTGTACCGCGGACCTCTAAGCTTAAGCTTTTCCAGGCAGGGGCTCCGTAGAAGTGCAGGCCATGATCAAAATAAATACTTAAGAGCGTTTATTCCTGCTGAGCTATATTCCTTAAAAATGAATTAATGTTTATGACCCGGTTTTTAAAAGAAATAAAAGTCTATAACGAATAATTATTGGAGTAGACACATTAACTTATATATTAAGAAGTGTTCTATCAGACAACATTATTAATTTTCATTCAATTTTTATGGAATAATCGAGAAAAACTAACAAAAATGCAACGTTGCCTGCTCAGCAGGAATAAACGCTCTTAAGGGGTACTGTGAGTTCGCAGAGTACGTCATTAGCACCAATATTTGATACAACAAAAGTGCATGAATATGTGATACGGCTTTATTTCCAGGGCCGGTAGGACGTATCCGATATTAATGTAGGTAACTGCACAACCTTCCATTAAATGAAAATGAATGTACCTAAACTTTTGACTATTTTAGGGTTCTAGCAAATATTTAGTTTTCTAAAAGGGTTTTGGCACCAAATATACAATAAAAAAAAGATATCTTAATAAAATCACTCGACGAAGTGTGAAATTAAAACAAAATGTGATACTTACTTGTCTTCCTCGTCGCTTTCTTCTTTTTTATCCTCCTGTGAACAAAAGACCCAGTTATAAGCTCACTAAATATTACTGTAAAACCCAGTTTAGACCTAAAAAACATTGTAGGTATAAATAGCATTCGGCATCATACCTCAGAACCATTCGCTTTCTCGTTTTGTGAACTAGAGGTATCGCTTTGGGCGAGTAAGTCCTCTTTAGCGAGGTGGTTGATGCCATCGCCGTTTAAATCTTGTATTGACACTGCAGGCAGCTCTGAAATTTGAAAAAAAAAACATAATTTGGTATGTTTGACAGTTATGCTCACTTACAGAATTTGTGCCGTGCCCTTTCCCGGATAAGTCCGTTCAGACGCCGCCGGGTCCTACTTGTAGTTTCATACCTAAAACGAGGAGTGAGCCATGCCTGACAATATTAACTACTGCATCCACATCAACCATGGTCAAAACTTCTTCCACTATGGCAGCTACAAATTCTAGTTGAACATAGCCTACTTTTATCCCGGAAGGCAGACGAAGTTGCGGGCAACGACTAGTGTGTATTCTGTCAACTGGTTTAAGATGGCTGTAGAAATGGATGGTTGATTGCGTGATGCAATTCGGAGCGCATTAGGTAATAATAAGGCATATTAGGCAAAGCTCCGCGCAGACCCGTGTGGTGTCGGGTTAGAATTACACCTCTCCATTTCTTCCGTGGATGTCGTAAGAGGCGACTGAGGATATAGGTTAAGGTATACCGTAGGCAACAGGCTAGCTACCTGTCACTATTGTACCGTTTTTGTCAAACGTAAAACCTAAATTGATAAAAGTGGCTCCGAAGCGGTAACGTTTCGTGTGCTCTGCCTACCCTATTTGGGAATACAGGCGTGATGTTTGTGTGTGTCCGCGCAGGGACGGCACTAGCGCAAACCTCCATGACAACGTTAGTTCTCTTTATATTTTGTCGCCATGACAGATCATGACCAGAGTATTAGTACCTATAGAAATCATCACAAAATCTGGCTCATCACAAAATTTGGCTCACTCTACATACAAAATTACCTATACATTTGAGGGCCAGATTTTTTGCCGCTCATAGTAACAAAATAACATTATATTTTACATCGATACTAGCGATAGAGCTATATTTCCAATAATTTAATTGAAATTATATGATGTTATGGCATTTAAGATACTCAAAAAACTGTTTACGGTTTTGTGCTAGTGCTGCACTCTGACGGGAGAAATATTCAGTAATATTCTGGCCTTATAATACTCCAAAGTTCGAAATTAGAACTTCGTATCGTGCCCGTCACGCTCATGCTAATAGTATTTACTTAATACGAAGGTGAGGGAGACGGTATTATACAAACTTCTGAGTAGCCACTGGTATCCAGCCAGGTCACTTAACATGCACTGCTCAAGACATTTTTTAACGTTGCGTGTAGTACTTACCTTCTACCTCGCCAACGTCGCTTTCAACGTCCGACGCGGCATCAGACGTCCCAGGCCCAAGCGTCTCTTCCTCAATGAGGGGTGCCTTCGGCATTTTGCGGGTGCTCCGAGGCCCGGCCTTCTTTCTGGAGTCGCGCCGCCGTCGCCGGTTCAGGCTGCTTAGGTCAGTCAATCTGGAAAGAAAGCATCGAGTTACCAGAAGTTTAATTAGCACGATATACATTTGGTCAAATGGGAAACCTCCCCGAGTGCGCGGGCGTTGCAACTCCCTTGTATCCGAGGCGTTAGGCCTCATGGGGTGGGGTAAGGTAACGTCTGCACCCTGGGCAACAGTGGTTAATTAAGATTATGGTTAACTATACTGAGCGGCAAAAAATGTGGCCCTCAAATATATGCAATAACAGGTAATTTTGTACGTAGCGTGGGCTAAATTTGGTGCCGCTGATTATAAATACAACTGGGGGGGACGGTGTGCAAAGGCTGAACCCGTGACTTCGGTTGCGGGTGATCCGATCTAGCGGGCCCATTCATGGGCTCGCAAAGACAGAGGCGTCCTGCAATAGGCGAGCCTAAGCCAACTACCTGCTCGTTCAACCCGGAAAGGTACCGCCCTCGGTACCGCTCTACGTTTAGATTAGGGCATGAGGGCAGGAGAGCCAAAGTGAGGGCACATAACCCCGGCCGGCGAGCCCCTCCAGAAGCATCTCTTCCTTTCTACTATTCTTGTATGTCGAGCTCGTAATTATATATATTTTTTATTCCCTGCTGTTGCCGTGCGAACTATGCAATTTTCCAAAACAAAATAATCTATCTTAAGTGTTAATCCTCCACTTTCAGACCTTCATTAGACACGCCTTTGCATGAGACTGTTTCTGTGCGAGGGATAGTATAACAAGTGTCTGTGGTTGCCTATGAGAATGACATAGTCATATTTGGTGTACTTAAGCCTCAATAAAATATTAGATTAAAAAAATGATAATCCTGGGTATAAATAATCACAACAACTCAATCTTTTAGTGTACATTGTTTACGTGACATCAGTGATGATGACGATATCAAGTATGGCAAAGCTTGTGTGTATGTATACATATATCAACGAGGTGTTGCATCCGACATACCTACCTAACTCACGCTTCTAGCCTAACAAAAATATTGCCTCCACGCTGCTACTTTTTTAGGTACAGCAAAGCCAAATTCGATCAAAATCATAGACATAAATTTATAGATAGAAAAGACCGTTTATGTCAACAATATGTCCAAAGACTTTTATAAGCAAGACCGCTTAGTACAATATACCTAGTGCCATCCACGAAGACGCGTGATTTAGTCAAAATTAGCCATTAATGATATTGTAATAAGAACCACGGCACGCGTCATGGTGAATGACTCTACCTATACAGTGCGTTAAACAGAATGAATGTTCAAATCGCGAAATCTAGTGCGTTGTGCATACATATCGGTAATCAAAATCTATTCAATAGTTTTTCTGAATATTATAGAGTAAGAAATATTCATATATCCTGACCAACTTCTAGGGTTAAATATTAATGAGATTGTTTTGTTCCTTAAATAAAAGTTTACGTAGTATAGCAAAATACTAATAAGTGGTCATATTCATATGAACTATTCACATTTCGTCGCCACAGACTCCATCTCTCAGACTCCGATTGCCACTTTGGCCGACTCCAAAAGCCGTTATACAGGGTGTCTAGCAGATCGTGTGCCATATGATTTGTCTCATGACGAGCGAGCATTACTTAGCTTTGACGAGTTCCATTGGTCATCTACGATCTTCTGCATCAGGTCCAGTTTACCAAATGATACTTTCTGAATGTAAATGCTTATCTTAATGCTAAAAATGCCAAAATCGCCACAGGTGTGCCTATAAAATTTGAGGTTTGCCCTCGATTTCCCAGGATCCCATCATCAGATCATGATTTGATGAAATGGGACCACCTCAGAAGAGTACCCTTTTAAATAAAAAAAGAATTTTGAAAATCGGTCCACAATTGACTGAGTAATCGGTGAACATACATAAAAAAAAATACAAGCATTGGAACATAGAACCTCCTCCGTTTTTGAAGTCGGTTAAAATTAGAAACCCCTCAGTTCTTCCAATATCACATATCTTCTCCAGTTCGTGACTATTCTAACGGTATAAGCTCATGCCTAGATTCACTTTCAATTTCCCAAAAAAAAAAAAAATGTTTCTATCTCAAATGCTGGTTTATTTGGTCAATCGTAGCAGTCAGTTAAACGGGATAAATGCATACGACAAAACGCAACTTGATAAAAACGTATTTATTTCAATAATTATTCAAAATTTTGTTCAAATTAAAATAATATTCCTTCACAATACGGTATTTGACTATTTTGTATATGTTTTATAAATTAAAACTTCACAATGCCTGTTATCGAATAGATAAACCATTTTTAAGCTACCTTTACAAATAACAAAAGTTATAATGGTTTGAAATTCAAGATTAGACAGAGAAAGACATACTGGCTTGTGACGTCACACGCCAGTACCGCCATACTTGCTGCATAGAGAAAAGCGTTTGAGAAAGAGACAGGTATGCAGATTTTTCAAAAAATCACTATAAATCCAATTTTCAACCGATTTAAGTTTTCTATATTTATATCTATATTTTTATATCTATATTATCTGTATATCTATATTTTCAGAATAATATTAAAATATGGCAAATTAAGGACTTGTCAAATACCGTATTGACACAATCGCGACATATTTTTCAAATTCAAATTCAAATCATTTATTCAGTAAATAGGCCGCAATGGGCACTTTCACACGTCTTTTTTAAACTACCAGCGTTTTCGGAAAGACCATCATTGGCAAGAAGAATGCGCCGCAAGAAACTCGGCAGAAAGAGGCATCGATAATTCCTAATCCGCCACTAATAATTTTAATGTATTAGTGTTTTTAGGCAAATAATTGCAAGTTTAGTACCGTTTTCAAGGCCACGTAATTTCAAGCTTTATCTTCCGTATTAAGGGGCTGCTTCACCACCCATTGATTAATTTTAACTTTTGCTATGCCGTTGGCCGCTATAGGTATGTTTTAGGTATTGAAAAAGAAAGATGAAATTTGGACTCTAATTAGGTTCCCCCATTTCCAATTACATTGGGGGGGCCCGTGATAGATCCGAAGAAAATTGGACTCTAATTACATAAGCATGAGGTACACATTAGATTGGGCGCGTGGCCTGGATTATGTTTTGTTTTGTTAATAAAAAAATCGCAACTAAATTAAAAGTAAATGTTATCACAGTGTTCTTCAAGATGGATTAGTAAAAATAATGGAAGAAATATTTTTCCTGATATTTTTTGTCTTAGATTAATATAATATTTACCTATTAATTTCAATGTCATTTGAGTCCATGTTTTCTGAGCTTTGGTTGCTGCTACTGGCGACTTTGGTTTTAGAGCGGCCCATCTGGAAATTCAGTTCTTTTAATCTTTTTGTTTCTCAAACCCCGTCTCATGCAAACTAATTGAAGCAACCCAATGATAACCTTATATCACCCAATCACCTTACCCAAAGAAAACACTATAATTATTATATATGAAATTTAATTACTATTTTAATTATTATATTCTTACGTCAATCAATCAATATTTTAAATATGGCATGTCAAATTATAATAAAACATTCTTACATTCTATACTTGCACAAGCCTACAAAAAACAAAAATCTATGAGTCTTGCATGTATACAAACAACAGTCATTGTACGTTGACATAAATTTATATAAGACAGGAATGTGTTTTACAGTATCAATCAACCAAACAATGGACCAAGTCCAAGTTAACATAAAAAAATTACTGGTCTAGCCTAACCTGGCTACTTGAGGTATCGGATTGTTCATCCTTAGTCCCATCAAACTGGCCGATGCTGGTTACTGCTTTTTCTATAAAAGGTTCCTTTTTCCTTTTATTTCGTAATTTAGACTTATTCAAGCTGCCATCTGAATCAGAAGGTGTAACTAACTGCCTGCGATTGGCTTTAATAATTTTTTTGACATTTATTTCATCATCTGAACTGGAAGATAAATTTAACAGAGAATTCCTGACATCTTTCAAAGCACTTTTCAACTGTTCATCATCAGTATCGGAGCTTGACGAATAGTTAAGAAGCATTTTCTTTGCTTGCATACTTTCCATGATCATTTTTCTTTTAGACTTGGGAGTGGTTTGGTCTTCCTTATGCTTCTTACTTTTATTTGCCTCAGGGGACTCAACAGACTTTGACAAATTGGATTCATCTACATCGGCGTCGTTACCTTTTCCATTTTTACTTGGACTATCTGATACCAAGTTGGTTGATTCATTGGGTTCATTATTACATGATAATGTCTCAATTTGCTCATTTATACTTTCAGACATAGGTCTCTCTGAGCAGGGATTATTTATTAAGGCAGTTTTGTTTTTGCTATCTGAACTATGTGAGTCTGAATCTAGTAATGCATTTTTGGTTATAGATATATTTTTTTTAGATTTTACAGGATTGTTTTCAACATCTGAATTATCAGAATCGGAATTAAGTAGCGAAGTTTTGTTTCTTGATAATGAATCTCTTATTTTAGTTTCTTGTTTACTCTTACTACTTGAATCAGAGTCTGATTCGAGCAATGCAGACTTAGATTCGGACAAGGTATTTCTTTCTGATGTTTTAGATTTCCCCTTGCTGTCTGAGTTTTCAGAGTCTGAATTAAGTAATGCTGTCTTAGATGCAGACAAAGCATCTTTTCCTGGCGTTTTAGATTTTCTCTTGCTATCAGAGTTATCAGAGTTTGATTCAAATAATGCAGTCTTAGATTTGGACAAGGTATTTTTTTCTAATGCTTTACATTTTTTCTTACTATCAGAGTTATCAGAGTCTGGTTCAAGTAATGCAGTCTTAGATTTCGACACGGTATCTTTTTCTGGCGTTTTAGATTTGCCCTTGCTATCGGAATTATCAGAGTCCGATTGAAGTAATGCCTTCGATTTAGATGAGGTTTTTTTTTCTGACATTTTAGATTTCCTCTTGCTATCGGAATTATCAGAGTCTGAATCAAGTAATGCCATCTTAGATTTGGACAAGGTATTTTTTTCTAATGCTTTACATTTTTTCCTACTATCGGAGTTATCAGAGTCTGGTTCAAGTAATGCAGTCTTAGATTTCGACAAGGTATCTTTTTCAGGCGTTTTAGATTTGCCCTTGCTATCGGTATTATCAGAGTCCGATCGAAGTAATGCCTTCGATTTAGATGAGGTTTTTTTTTCTGACATTTTAGATTTCCTCTTGCTATCGGAATTATCAGAGTCTGATTCAAGTAATGCAGTCTTAGATTTGGACAAGGTATTTTTTTCTGACGTTTTAGATTTCTTCTTGCTATTGGAGTTATCAGAATCTGATTCAAGTAATGCAGTCTTAGATTTGGACAAGGTATCTTTTTCTGGCGTTTTAGATTTCCTCTTGCTATCGGAATTATCAGAGTCTGACTCAAGTAATGCAGTCTTAGATTTCGACAAGGTATCTTTTTCTGGCGTTTTAGATTTGCCCTTGTTATCGGAATTATCAGAGTCCGATTGAAGTAATGCAGTCTTCGATTTGGATGAGGTTTTTTTTTCTGATGTTTTAGATTTCCTCTTGCTATCGGAGTTATCAGAGTCTGATTCAAGTAATGCAGTCTTAGATTTAGAGAAGGTATCTTTTTTTGATGTTTGAGATTTTTCTTCGCTGTTAGACTTATCAGAGTCTGATTCAAGTAATGCAGTCTTAGATTTCGACAAGGTATTATTTTCTGACGTTTTACATTTCTTCTTGCTATCGGAGTTATCAGAATCTAATTCAAGAAATGCAATCTTAGATTTGGATGAGGTATTTTTTTCTGATGTTTTAGATTTCTTCTTGCTATCAGAATTATCAGAGTCTGATTCAAGTAATGCAGTCTTAGATTTGGACAAGGTATCTTTTTCTGGCGTTTTAGATTTCCTCTTGCTATCGGAATTATCAGAGTCTGACTCAAGTAATGCAGTCTTAGATTTCGACAAGGTATCTTTTTCTGGCGTTTTAGATTTGGCCTTGCTATCGGAATTATCAGAGTCCGATTGAAGTAATGCAGTCTTCGATTTGGATGAGGTTTTTTTTTCTGATGTTTTAGATTTCCTCTTGCTATCGGAGTTATCAGAGTCTGATTCAAGTAATGCAGTCTTAGATTTAGAGAAGGTATCTTTTTTTGATGTTTGAGATTTTTCTTCGCTGTTAGACTTATCAGAGTCTGATTCAAGTAATGCAGTCTTAGATTTCGAAAAGGTATTATTTTCTGACGTTTTACATTTCTTCTTGCTATCGGAGTTATCAGAATCTAATTCAAGAAATGCAATCTTAGATTTGGATGAGGTATTTTTTTTTGATGTTTTAGATTTCTTCTTGCTATCAGAATTATCAGAGTCTGATTCAAGTAATGCAGTCTTAGATTTGGACAAGGTATCTTTTTCTGGCGTTTTAGATTTCCTCTTGCTATCGGAATTATCAGAGTCTGACTCAAGTAATGCAGTCTTAGATTTCGACAAGGTATCTTTTTCTGGCGTTTTAGATTTGGCCTTGCTATCGGAATTATCAGAGTCCGATTGAAGTAATGCAGTCTTCGATTTGGATGAGGTTTTTTTTTCTGACGTTTTAGATTTCCTCTTGCTATCGGAGTTATCAGAGTCTGATTCAAGTAATGCAGTCTTAGATTTAGAGAAGGTATCTTTTTTTGATGTTTGAGATTTTTCTTCGCTGTTAGACTTATCAGAGTCTGATTCAAGTAATGCAGTCTTAGATTTCGACAAGGTATTATTTTCTGACGTTTTACATTTCTTCTTGCTATCGGAGTTATCAGAATCTAATTCAAGAAATGCAATCTTAGATTTGGATGAGGTATTTTTTTTTGATGTTTTAGATTTCTTCTTGCTATCAGAATTATCAGAGTCTGATTCAAGTAATGCAGTCTTAGATTTGGACA
Organism: Choristoneura fumiferana; assembly: GCF_025370935.1. Taxonomy (NCBI): domain Eukaryota; kingdom Metazoa; phylum Arthropoda; class Insecta; order Lepidoptera; family Tortricidae; genus Choristoneura; species Choristoneura fumiferana. The sequence goes on from NC_133478.1 coordinate 14,017,097, forward strand.
AGGTATCTTTTTCTGGCGTTTTAGATTTCCTCTTGCTATCGGAATTATCAGAGTCCGATTGAAGTAATGCAGTCTTCGATTTGGATGAGGTTTTTTTTTCTGACGTTTTAGATTTCCTCTTGCTAGCGGAGTTATCAGAGTCTGATTCAAGTAATGCAGTCTTAGATCCAGATAAGGCATATTTTATCGGTGTTTTTGTTGTCTTTATACTATCAGAACTATCAGAATCAAGTAATGTTACCTTGGTTTGGGACAAGGAATGTTTCTTTTTAGTTTTTTGCCGATTTTTGCTTTCTGAACTATCAGAGTCAGAACTAAGTAACGCAGCCTTGGTATTGGAAACAGCATCTTTTTCTGTAGTTCTATTTTTAGTAGTTGGAGAAGGCTTAGTTATAGTATCGGAGCTATCAGAGTCAGAATTTAATAGTGCATTTTTAGTCTTTACAACCCCTTCATCCAACTCTTTTTTACTCTTATCAGCAATATCATCATTACAATTTTTTCCTTTTTCCCGATATTTATTTATAGTTACATCCAATTCTATATTTTCACATCCTATTACTTCTTTATCACCTTTTTTATAAACAATATAACCATCTCTCACTATTGTTTTTAATCCATATTTACATAAAAAGCTGTCACAAAATTTAGGCAGCCTCATCACAATAACATTAAATTTCTTGGGCTTGAAGCCACTCACTTCTTTTCTTTTTTCTAACAAACAAGTCTCATCTCTTTTTTGTATCTTACCTCTGTATGTTTTTATGCTTGTTTGTTTCAATACTTTTGTACCAGTACTACCCTCTAATTTCTGTATTACATCTGGTTTCAGTAATTTATCAAGACTTACTAACTTTAGCATGGGTTTTGGCTTAGATTCAGACTCATCACATTTCTGTTCTGTTTTTTCTGTAAGTTCATGAGACATCTCAGTTTTCTTTGGTGATTCATCTATTAAGTCAACAATATCATTACATTCAGATTCCTTATCAAGTTTTCTTTTTTTTCTGTCATTGCCTTTCACATTATCTTCGCAGCTACTTTCTGAAGTTTCATATAAAAATCTGACACATTTGGATTTTCTAGTTGTTCCTGCTATATATTTGATTCTTAGCTCATTATCCTTTTCTTCAGTAGGTTTATTTTCATCAGATATGCTTTCACTTATTAACTCTGGTTCCAAGTTACTTTCTGACTGAGGTTTTGACTCACTACTTGTTTCACATACCATATCACAGTGATTTTTCTTTGCTTTATCCATTTTAATAGCTTTGTCTGTATGACTATCTAAGTTTTCCATATCTTTCTCCACATCACAGGGTGTTTGTAATACATCAATTCTATTTTTCTCTGATTCATTATCCTTTTTCAAGAGAGTTTCGTTTTGTTTACTCTCAGTCTCAGATTCCTTGGAAACAGACTTTATTCCTTTTTCATTTTTACTATTAGATTCTACTGTTCCATTGTTATGCGTTTTTTCTGTAATATTTTCACCTATTTTTGGTGTTTTAGAAACATCATCACTTTCGTTTTCTTTCGCCAAATCTATGTTAACGTTTCCAGTATCATGAGAATCGGAACTAAGAGTTTCATTCTTTTCACTATTTTTCTTCATTCTAACAGCTACATCTTTTACTTCGTATTTGTTTTCATTTTCACTGGCTTTCGCCTTCTTCCGTTTTTGGTATAAATTACAATTGTAGTAAACAGGATACTTGTCCAACATAGTCGCCGGCATACTTTTGGCGTGAACTTTCAAAGATGTGTAATGTTTCAATAAAATCTTCTTTGATATTTTTAACTTGTAAGAGTCATATTCAAAGTAGAAGTATTCTTTACAGGGGCTCCGGCGCTCAAGAGAAACCATTTCACTTTTGGCGCCAACAATCGGCGAGCGCCGCGAGGAATCTACAATCGTCAACACCCTTTTCACGCCATTTTCGACATTTTCGAGCGATTTTTTCGATAACTCACACAATAATAAAAGCTTAGAAGCCGCTTTACGAACTGCGTGTGCATTTCTCAGTTTGTCTTTAGTTATTCTTCTATGTTTGAGGTTCTCCGAACGACTTTGTAAATTGGACCCCAGTTTACGCAAATACTCCGTAGCATTACAAAGAACGTCGCTAATAGGTACTTCTTCTGCCATTTTGAGTTGCTAACTTTTCACATGAATCACTGACGCAGAATATACAGAAACTAGCCCGTATCTGATTGAAACACGCACAAAATAATTCATCAATAATTTCTGAATCACTATGTATAATAGAGCAGACAAGACAGGCAGGAAAAGGCAACGCAACGCAGAAGAATTATAACTCTACCAAATACGAAAGAAAATAAAAAACCATAGAGTAAAAAATCGTTCAGTTTCGGATGCACCTATTTTTGACAACATGACAACTTACTGAAAAGTTCACGTTGATCCGAACAATTAGAAGTTGATTGACTAATCACACGCAGTCTATACAATAATTTTAAGATATAATTATTTATAAGCGTATTAGGGCAGCCATCTTTTGTAATATACCTACTCAAATCAGCCAAGCCGTATCGTGTAGTTAGAATTACGTTTCCGAACTTCATTGTTACGTAAGTTTACATGAAACGGAACGTACTTTCCACCTGCTGCTCGACCATTACAAATTGGTCGGGTTATACGAGCATATACATAAATATAAATAGAAAATAGCGGCAAATAGATCTATACAAATCGCTATATTATATGACAACGATCATGTATGCACAATTTTACGCGATCTGTTAACATAAACTTGTAAGTATAACAACATGGATAATAATTTCTGTATATTTTGTCACAGTAGCAGTAGTGAAACCAATGCTTAACTGGAATATTAAAAAAAAACTTAAGGTATCGTTTTTTGTACTCACCTTTCATGTAAATGGCTGAACTAGCGCTTTACGGGATCTCTGAATAGCTAACAGAATTAGCAATGATTGTAACACATTCTTGCGCGTAACAGTTATGGATTTTACTTCAAATCGTACACATAATTCACTGCAAGATTCGATAATCGGCGAAATAAGCAAAGGTAGATAAACTACAAAACAGTCGTGAAAAAGAACCATAGACGCACACAGTGTATAGACGCGAATATTCCTATAGCTAGCTTTACAGCTATCATAACGATCCGTGCTTTTTTGGTTTTGGGCAAATTAAAAATTTGTCATTCATATTTTAAAACCGAAAGAAAAATGCAATTAATTTCAAAGGTAAAATCAATCGTAACATAACTAAATTGTAAATACTAAAATTCCAACTTTATTTATTTGTAGACGCCTAAGCAACATATAAATATTAAAAATTCTGTGGCTGTGGCTGGCAGCACTGGCAGAACTATTTGAAATTAAAAAACAATCAGTCACTTTATCCTTGTCTATGAATTTCGTAGGGATGTACATTCTACAAAAAGATCGATAATTCAGTAATCGATAATTTTAGTTAAAAAAATTAAACATTTATTTTTATTTTCAAAATGTTTTCAAATTGCTGGAAGGAAACAGGTCTTCTCTCAGAATAAGAGTGCTTGAGTTGTAGTTCCCCGAGGGGCTAATGCGGATAAAAAATTTCATTCATACCACACATCATAAAACGGTGGGTGTATAATGGCACTGACTGACTGACTTCAAACTGGTACATAAATATTTTTATGGTTTTTTTGTAGTCAGTTCATTTGTTTGTTATAAATTGTGCGGTTGTGTTTGTGCGTGCGCGCGTGTGTGTGTATACGTTTATTTAAAGTCTACAATGACATTCTCAGTTTCGTTATACTTTCGACCAAGACACATATTGTTTTTTGAGATTTATTGTATTGCCTTATTACCAAAAATGTATCAGAGTAAGGTTAGGACTGGATTAACCATTAGGCAGAATAGGCAACTGTCTAGGGGCCCGCTTCGGCTAGGGGCCTCGCGCGCGCACTAAAGAAAATTAAAATGTTGCGTAAAATAAAAAAAACGATTGTAAAATGTACATCCTTTCGACACATGCTGTCAGTTAATTTGATTGAACTTGGAAAGAGATTTGATTGAATTTGCATGGCGTGCTCTGAGTAAGATGGCAATCGCCTTGTATATGGTTACATTGTAGTATAGTATAGTCGATATTGGTATATCGTGAATTACTAGTCATTTTTGAAATAAATAATTGATGTACTCGTAAGACTAAAGTTATTTGTGGGAACTTTTATTGAGCACTGCCCGTTGAACAGTCTCTAGTTCTCGTTCATGGAGTGGTTTTAGCGATGCCACCCTGAGTGAGAGGCAGTATGTAAGGCATAAGGCCTTATAAAATATTTAGGAGTTAGTTGTCATACGCTGTCATGTCAAGCGCTGATTTTCTTTAAGTAATCTAATTTCTAAAATACTCGAATAGACGAATAGAATTAAATAATCGATTCCTTTCGCTATCGAGTTTTTATTTACATCCCTAACTTTCAATAAACTATTTTTTTATTTATAGTTCTTGACAGCTTTATTTTATCTAATTTGGTTGTATAATAAAATAGCAATAATGATTGCCCGATCTGCACTAAGGAGCAATGGCTTGAGAGTTATTTCGCGATGTTTTAGCGAGGGAGCACCTCAGAGCCCGTCATCACCTCCAGCACCAGCGTCAGGGAAGGTGAATGCAAATGTCACTGGACTGAGCCATGCCTGCATCGCCCCTGCATCACAGCCCGTGGGTCCAGGGGTTGACCCTAACAAATCAGGAGCTTATAAAGTTCCAGAATACTTCTGCTACAATAACATGTCTTATTTTGAGGCGGAAATTGAGATGTCTAAGTACCGCTGCCCCCAGCCGTCTGCCCTGAAGAAATGAAGCCCTCATATGTCTGGTCTCTGAACTTGTATATTATATTGTTAGTTGTTGAGTTATTGATAGTAAATTATTATTGAATAAACTAGTTGTTGTTTTACTTAAGTGTGCTTGAAATGGTTCACAGATAGGTACTAGGTACTAGTCAATGATATTATTTCTTATAATTTTAACCAGTGTTATAAAACTCCAAAATGTAAATTATACTGAACCAATATTTTATAGTTCATATGGGACTACTCCAGGATAATTCTGGTGTTAGAACCTTGTAAATAAATGAAGAATTTTCTAAATCTGACTATAATTACTGAAGTTATTTGTGTAGAAACAAAAAAAAGCAGATGAAAAGAACCCATATTGAATCTGTCCATAAAAATGATCTGTAGTAATTTGTATATAGCAGTACCTGCTCTGTTATAGCTGCCTTAAATTCAAAGAAATTGGACTCTTTTGTTTAGATAGCTACATGTTACTTTTAAATTAATGTTTTTCTTGCAATATGTTATATCTCCATTTCTTTTATTAGGATTAGGTTAACTATAGTAAGGTAATGGTATTTACAACTATTAAATAATTTATTGAATCTAGTATTACTTTGCAGAGGTCCATATTAATGAACTAAAAGCATTTCTTTGCTCCCAATATAGGTATATATTTCTTTGTTATCATAAGGTTGCGGGTGACCAAAGAAATTCTGAAGATGCAGCCTCAAAACCTTTTATAAATATTAACACAACACTCGATTTTATCATCTTTATGCTTATATGAGAACAAAAATTCATTTACATTCAGCAGGTACATTTATTTTGTTTATTAGTTTATCAATAGGTACTTAATGATGAGAAGGAGATTGAAGTTCAAATTATCTATTCTAGATCTTTAGATTGCATCTGCCTTTATCTGATCCTGCAGTCCTGTTTCTTGTAAACCATAACTAAGCTGCTTCATGAATCAAATTGTTGAAATGCTTTTTTTTTTGCTATCTGTATAGCAATAAAGATACTTAATTTAATAATTTTATGAATTACACTTAAGTTGACAAACACATGATCAAAGGTCTAAATCAAACTATGTATATTTTCACACCTATTTGTAATCCCAGAATTTTTATTGGTTCTGTATTGACATCCCAAAGTGGGGTTCATTATATGCATTAAAAGTCAATAAGAACCCATTCAATGAATTTCCCATTTGATTGAATGAAAATAAAATACCTACTTTCAAGTGTTCTCAACTTTTAATCTTTGCTAGGAATCATTATGTTTAACTGGGCCAGGGTTCTCGAAAGTGACTGTTGGCTATACAATACAATATAAATACAAGATTGATAGTAAATAAATAAAGAGCCTGTTGTTCCTTGCCACTCCTTGTAAGAGTATCCTTGTTTGTGAAAGTGTAAGTAAAAAATGTTAAGTCATCAGGACTTTCGGTTATGAAAGTTTTAATAAAACACCAGTGAAGTGTAAAAAAAGAAGAATGAATTTGTAAGATACTTTAATCTTTGATTATCCCATACATACTATAGACCTACAACTAATTAACATAAAATGCAACATTTTAGAAATCCATTCTAGTTGTAATCTTCGGCTTAGAAATGCTCAATACAAGAAACAATAGCGCTATATGGCAACTGAAGCCGCACCGCTGATTACAGCAACTTCCACATCGGACAGAGCGGCAGCTAGCTCCAGAGGCTCAGTGCACTCCGCCGATGCAGTATGTTACTTCTTCTTAGTCAGCTTCTCCGACAAGTCATCGAAGGATGGATCCTGCAGGTTAATCATCAAGCTATTACCCGGGAGGAAGACTCTGTTCTGGGATTGGGCAATCATTCTCGAAATGCTCTGAGCTGCACGGATTTTGCGAAGTTTCAAGTAACCAGGGCTCATGCCCATGGCTTTTCCCAACATCTCTGCAGCTTCAGCTTCACCCTCGGCCTGAACAATTTTCTGCTGGCGCTCTTGCTTGGCTCTTTCCACTACGAAAGCAGCACGCTGAGCTTCCTGTTGAGCCACTTGTTTGGCTTCAACGGCGGCTGTGTACTCCTTGCCGAAACTAAGTTCTGTCACAGAGACGTCATCAAGAATAATGTTGAAGTCTGATGCTCGCTCCACAAGCTCTCTCCGGATAAGCAGAGAAACTTGTTGACGCTGTGTGATGAGCTGTGAGGCGTTGAATTTCGCTACAACGGACTTCAGTACTTCATTGCAGATGGAAGGCAAGACTTTCTCGTCATAATCGGTGCCGAGCTGTCTGTACATCGTGGGAAGGCTGGCAGAGTCGGGACGTGAGAGTACTCTCAGCGAAATATTTACCATCTGTAAGTCTTTGGAGCCGGTTGGTGAAGAAATTTTTCGGGGTCGGGATCTGATGTCATAAATGATGGGATACTGGAACCAGGGGATACGGAAGTGCAAGCCCTCGCTCATGACGTGCTGTTGTATACCTCCGATCCTGTTGAACATGATCGCCCGGTGGCCACCTTCGACGGTAAACAATGACTGTGAGACACCATAAGCCGCCGCGCCGACGACAGCCACCAATTTCAGGCCGATGCCCAGCCCGGGAGGTCCACCTTTCGCAAATTTGCCCGCCATGTCGTTAAGCTTACTTTGAGCCATTGTTGAAAAGTTAAACAAAAACTACAATAAGAACAATTTTCTAGCAAAAAGCTAAATCGAATATAACCTAAATAGACATTAAGTAAAGAACGAGACAAATTGTGCAACATGCATAGACAAGATTTTTTTTTTTAATTACTAATTTCTGGTCATGGGAGTTGAGTTGTGAGTTGAGTCCTTTAGTCAAAGCGGCATACACACCGGCCCAACGAAAGCCAACAAAACCCATTCGTTGAAAGAATAGTTTTGGGCTGCCATTTTGCCTGTTAAACACGTTTGCCAAATTGTGATAATCGGCATTTGTTAGAGACACAGACATGATAATTCATGAAATAGCAATGTTGCGGAAGCTTAACAGATATGTGACACCAAAATGCTTGTGAATTTGTTACTGCACTGCAGCGTAAAATCTATTAAATAGTAATATGTGAGCACTACTACAACACACCGACAATACTTCACTTTTTGACCACCTATTTGTTGGCGATTGATATATCAGTTCACGTTGGAATGGACGTTATATCATACCAGTGTATATGCAGCTTGAAAATTGTCACAGCTGCAGGGCTAGGCTACTACAAAGCTCGAAACTCCAAGTTCGAGTCGTGCGGTCCCTCTGACACTTATACTGTTGAATACGAGAGCGAAAGAGACGGTACGATACGAACTTCGAGTTCCGAGTTTCGTAGTAGCCCTGCGAATTGACAGCTAAGTTCGTTGACATGAGTGACAAATCAAAAACAAAATGTCTTGGTGGTGCAGAAAAAAGGCGGGAACCTTTGAGAGGGAAAGGCGCGAATTTCCAAAAGAAATATTTATAATTATTAATAATTCTGTATATATTGTATATTTTAGGTGTAAATATCTGTACATACTTACGGATAAGTGTGTAAATATTACATAAGCTATAATGGGACGGGAGAAATCTAAAAAACGGAAAAAAAAAGAAGGTGCTGAAGACAGAGGGTCCTCCGCCGAGGACTCCGATTATGAAAACGATGCAGATAAGTACAGGCCGTACAAGGTAACAAATTATTCTCGTAAATATCCAGAAAATTCACAGAGGCGAGACTTCGTTGTGTCCTCTCAACACCAATGCGCCGACAAGCCGTTTTCGGATGGCGATAAAGTAAACTTGTCCCAGGCCATAAGAAAATACGCCATATCGGGAGTGCTACATCTGAGGCCTATGAATAAATATAAAGTGGCTATAACATTCGATTTGTCAAACAATGCCAACACGTTTTTAGGTCACAATAAATTCCTAGACGAATTGGGGCTTAACGCCTCAATCCCCGCAGCAGACACAGAAGTTACTGGAGTTGTAAAATCTGTCCCAGTTGGTTTATCGAATAAAAATATATTCGCAATGATCGGCAGCTCACGAAACGTCATCCAGGTGCGGCGATTCATGCGCAGGGTGAGGGCAGATGGGGGCGAGGTCGCGTATATTCCCACGCAGACTGTCGCAGTAACGTTTGCCTCTACCCAGCTGCCTGAGTACGTGTACCTGGACTCATGGAGACACGAGGTGACGCAATATGTCCCTCCAGTTAAGCAATGCTTAAAGTGCCAACAGTTTGGACATATTGCTAAATTTTGCAAAAATAATGAGGTTTGTTCTATCTGTTCCGAAAATCACAATTATAAGGCCTGTGGCGCCGACAAACAAAATCCAGTTTGCGCCAACTGCAAGGGTAAACATATTGCAATTTCCGCGTCTTGTCCTATTAAAAAAAAACAAAATAGAAGAAAACAAAATCAAATCCCGAACTGCAGCCTATGCCGATCTATTTAATGAAAAGTCTTTCCCCCAACTAGCTGCTAGGACAGCTGAAACCTACTTAGAGAATATGCTTAAATCTCAATCATTTTTAAATATGATCACGCAAGTGATCATAAAGCTAGTAGCTAATAAAAACGAATCGCCTATAAATACAGAAACAATACGTGCAGCGTTCCAAGGTACGATAAGAGGGAACGCTCAATCTAAAGCATAATGAACGCCCTCAAAATCGTACATTGGAACGCTCAGAGTATACTCCACATAGGCACGAATTTACAAACTTTTTATATCAAGAATATATAGATATTGCGATCATTTGCGAAACCTGGTTAAAGCCTCATCTGAGGCTAAAGGTCCCTGGGTTTAACATAGAGCGCAATGATTGTGGTAACAAACATAATGGTGTATGTATTCTGATACATAATAGTATTGCATATAACAAAATTAACACATTTTTTGATGACTCTCTTCAAAATATTTGTATACAAATATCTGTTAATAGTAAACAAATTAGTATAGTAAGCTTTTATAGCCCTACAAATTGCAACCCAGTTTTTGAAAAAAACAAAATTTGAAAATTTCATTAAATCTATACCCGAACCCATGATAATCGCAGGAGACTTTAATGCTCATCACACGTCTTGGGGTTGTTGTTCTACTTCATCACGTGGTCGTACTGTGTTAGATGTTGTTGATGATAATTTTCTGGTACTTTTAAATGATGGTACACCCACTACTGTGGGCTCTATGACTTGGCGTCCTAATGCGTTGGATCTAGCCATAGTTTCTCCATCGTTGGCTCCTCTTTGTACTTGGTCAGTTCACGACGATCCTCTGGGTAGTTATCATCTACCTGGAATAATCAATTTGGTTCTAAATAACAATGTAAATAATTTTGTAAATAATAACGTAAATGGAGTACATTTGCCCACTCACCCCAATTTTAAAATGGTGAATTGGCAAATGTATGCCGAGAAGGTGGAGTGTAAGTTAAATAACTTTCAGTTCGACTCTTACACGCCTCTTGAGGCCTACAATTTGTTCACGAATATCCTAATGTGTGCTGTCACAGAGTCCATACCGAATCATAAAGGTCCCAGTCCCATGACAAATAGTCCTAATCGTTTTTGTACTGTTAGAAAATCTAAGAAAAATCTAATCTTCCATGGTGGAATGATAAATGTTCCACAGCTGTTCAAAACTCCAAACAGGCGTACATCAATTTTAAACAAAATTTTACTTTAGAAAATTACCTAGAATTTAAGAAACTCCAAGCTAAGAAAAAACTTGTTATTAAAACAGAAAGACAAAATTCTTGGGCTGATCTTTGCACTTCTTTTAATCGGTTTACTCCATTGTCAGTAATTTGGCGCTTCATGCGCAATTCAATAAAAACTTATGTTCCTCGACACTCTAATAGTAATCATGAATGGATTCTAGATTTCTTGCAAAAATATACTCCTGATAGTGTGGAAAATGTAAGTAGTTTGTCTCTTGAATCCCCTTCCAGCCCGCACAATGATTATCTCATAAACTTATTTACCCTTGAAGAATTGAAATCTGCAATATATTCACGCAGGGATACTTCGTTTGGTTTAGATGGAATTCCATATATGATGTTCAAGAAACTGCCAGAGAGTTGTCTGATTATTTTACTAAATATTTACAATGCACTTTGGACAAAAAACGACATACCACCTGAATGGACAACTGATTGCATCATTCCTATATTAAAATCTGACAAACCTAGGTTTAATCCAGACTCTTATCGTCCTATAACATTGACATCATGCGCAGGAAAGTCTTTGAACAATTACTTAAGCAGCGTCTTGAATATTATGTAGAACATAATGGATTGCTTCCAAACAATCAGTATGGTTTTCGTAGAGGTCGTTCAGCACGTGAAAGCATATCTTTGTTTCATTTAGATATACTGAAAAGCATCAAAAATAACAACAAACTTATTTCAGTGTTTTTTGATATTACTGGTGCTTTTAACAATGTAAATATTGATATTTTATGTACAGAACTGTTAAATATATGTATTCCACTTAAAGTTGTACAGTGGATTCAAAAATTTCTATCTTGTAGAAAAGTGTTTGTGAAGTATGATGGTGAATTGTTTGGTCCTCGACTATCTTCCATAGGAGTTTGTCAGGGTGGAATTTTATCCCCTCTGATCTTCATTCTGTATATACGTCGCTTAAATTTGGTAATGGGTCCTAATATCAAAAATTTACAATTTGCCGATGACCTTGTTGTATATTTATCTGGAAATAATTCTAACACAATAATAAATAACTTAAACTTAGCATTAACAAAACTCCATAATTACCTCTCTTATTTAAATCTCGCAGTTAATCCATCGAAGTCTAAAGTTGTCGTTTTTGGTCTAAAATCTAAAGCTACTTTGCCCTCTTTATTGTATAATAATACACCTCTGCCAATAGTCACAGATACCAAGTTTTTGGGTGTCATATTTTGTCACAATTTATCCTGGAAAAAATATGCTGAGCATTTAGAAGTCAAAGCCATAAAGCTTTTAATATCCTTAAGTCATTGCGTGGTACAAAATGGGGGGCTGACCCCAAAATATTACTTATGCTTTATAAATCTTTAGTTCGCAGTCATTTTGAATATGGGTTTATGTGTTTTGCTTCAGACCATAAAATTATAGAGAGTTTAGAAAAAATTCAAAATAAGTGCATGCGCGTTGTGACTGGAGCATTTAAAACCACTCCTATTGTTTCATTACAAGTAGAGTGTAATCTCCCTCCAGTAACAATAAGACTTGCATATTTGAAGGAAAGATTTGTTGTAAAACTACATGCTGAATATGACAACCACCTTTTAAAAGAACTCTTGAATATTAATCTATTGCCTTTCCAAAAATCTTTTTATGTTTTGCAGGGCCTATCTGAATTTAGCAGTTTTTTAAATCAAATTAGTATACATAAAAGCAATAACCACTTACCTTGTTTCGATGGGCCTTATGAAAGTAAATTTAGTCCTATAAATGTTGTGATTGATAATGGTCTCTCCAGAAAGGAACAAGTATATGAGAAATTAGCTTCATGGAATGGTTTTAAATTCATTTATACAGATGGATCAAAGAATGAGTCTAGTGTATCTTCAGCTATATACAACTCCGAAAACAAAATGGGTCTTGGTTTCAAAATAGACAAACATGCTAGTATTTTCACAGCTGAGGCATTCGCTATTCTTTGTGCACTGAAGCACATATCAAGGCAAAAAGAGGCATGTAAATGGGTAATTGTCAGTGATAGTATGAGTGTATTAAAAGCTATAAAAAATAATAAAGTAAAATCTAATACAAATTATTTAATTTTCCTAATTAAAGATCTTTGGTCTGAGCTTCACATAAAAAACAAATTTGTTATCGAATTCATGTGGACTCCTTCACATATAGGCGTATCTGGTAATGAAAATGTAGATTTCTTGGCTCAGTCAATTGCGAACTCTCCTCCATCTATTGATGTTAGTTTTGATGTCCTACTCCCATATACTGATGCTATTCCAATACTGAAACAAAGAATGTATGTTCAGTGGAAAAAACAATGGGATCATGTTGTGCAAGTAGAAAAAAGGGTTCTTGGTATGCTGCCTTAAATGTAAACTTACAATCTGTATCTTGGTTACGTAAAGGTAATATCTATCGTAATATAAGCTTTTACAGCACAATCTGTCGTCTTAGGTTAGGTCATTTTCGCCTCAATCATCATTTGCATCGTATGAAAATTATAAGTGATCCTCGTTGTGAATTGTGTCAGTCAAATGAGGATCAAACTATAGATCATATAGTTTATCATTGTTCGTCTTTCGGCATTCAGCGCCTTGTGCTGATGGACGAATTAATCCGCATTTACGGAGAACCACATCTGGTCCCGCTCTCTGTTCAAGAGCTGTTAAAGAATCATTCTACATATGAACCACTGTACAACTTCATTGTATCAACAGTAAAAGAAATATAATTTGTCTCATTAATGTACAAAGTTATAATATTGCTTCATTCTTTGTATATTCCTAATTTTCTATCGTTTCAGTGTAGTGTAGGTTAGTTTAAGTAATTGGTAAATCAACTGACAGGCGTCAAATCAGAGCTGTCAGACTATTTCCTTACAGGGATTTTTAAAGGATCATCTATGTAGGTTACATAGAAGTTTTAAATAATTATCTTGTATTTTCTGGATTGAATATTTATACACCGGACTTGACTATAACTGAAGAAGTTTTATTGGATGTGACAACATAGAAAGCAAACACTGAAGAAGTTAAACTGGATAAGACAATATAGAAAGAATACTAATGAAGTTTAATTGGATATGACAACATTGAAAGAAATACTGAAGAAGTTTTATTGGATATGACAACGTTGGGAAGAAAAATATTGAAGAAATTTTATTTAATTGACATGGAAATAATATATAGAAGTTGAAATAAATTATAAGTATTAACTGATGACGAGGCGATATGGTCCCTGACTTTAGCCTGTCCGAACGGACGAATTAAAAAAAAAAAAAAAAAACAAAATGTCTTTCATGTTTTTATTTTAAAAGCCTTCAAAATATTGAAATTTCCTTTCAATAGTATTCACAAGATTATAAAAGTAAGAAATATTTAGCCCTAAGTGATCGTAAATAAACAGTGTGAAGGTTAGCCGTCATGGATTCCTGTATTGGAGTAGAGCAAGATCTAGACAAAGCTATATCCAAATTCAATGGATTACAAGAACATACAAACAAATGTCTGGAGGATATCATCCAGCAGATCGAGGAGCTAAAGAAAGAGATCGCCAACCGTGCGTATTTGTTACAAATTTTAGTTTCTTTGTTCGTCTTGTCACGATCCCAGGAGTATTTTCTGAGTGTTATAATAATAGCTTACGCTGCTTACGTCCATGAGACTTTTGGTTGATACGATGCGCGATAGTTCTTTTTATGCGTACAATTTAAGCTGTTACATCCCAGTATATACAGAGGTTTTTCCGAACCGGTGGTAGATTTTTTTGACATTCCTAAGTGCTTGTTATAGCCTAAATTGAATAAAGATATTTTGACTGACTTTATTGCCGTGCGATTCAATGGGCGTATAAACTATTGTTAATACATTACTGTTCATTTGAGGTCTGAATTATTACTAAGTATATTTAATTTATTTTCTTCCTATGATAAGAACAACACCACTGCTTAAATATGTTATGCTGATGAAACTGTCTTAATACAGACCAAGAAGTCTATGAAAAAGTACAACGGTTACTGCTTTGTGATGTTCAATAAAGAATATTTGCATTATATTAATTATATTGACCCGGATAACTCATGTCTTAAATTGAGTTTAATGATGATGTAAACGCGGGTAGTTGTGTGCCGGTGTCAGTTTCGTCGGGTACTCGCGCGAGCAGAGCGGCGGCGCGCAGTGCGCGTGTTGCAGCACCCGCTGAGTCGTCTTGCTTCGAAGACGAAGGGCTATGGATTAGCCCGAAACATGTCGAGCTAAACTCGATTTAAGACGTGAGTTATCCGGGTCAATATATTTAATATGAGTGAGTCTCACGGTAGTTTCATGTTCAAAATATTTGCATTATATTGAATATTATTGATTGCAGAACCTTCAGATTCTGCTCTGTCACAAGAGCAAGCAGCTGCTGTCAGTGAACTTGCTACGTCTGTCAAGCAAAATGTGTTTCAGCTGTCAACTGGTAAACCCTTTATCATACTAACTTTTGCTCCCTTTATTCCTATTGTCGAAACTACTACATGCACAACATAAATATATATTCAACTAGCTGTTGCTCACCACTCTGTCCACATTAAAATAGTTTATACAAATAGATTCCATTTTACCGGATTCAAACTATCTGTATACCGAATTTAATCTTAATCAGTTCAGCAGTTTAGAAGTGAAGAGGTAACAAACCATCAAATAGACTTGCAAACTTTCACATTTATAATATAATAAAAAAATCTTCTCTTTCTGATGAACATCTGTAGGGTCAGTGGTTTCAATTTGTACAAAATTATGTGGCTGCAAAATAATGAGGTTTTGGTTCATGATATGGCTGTCTGCAAGGTAACACCTGATTTAATTAATTGCTACAAAAACATTACAAAAAGCCATCTGTTCTCTTCAGGATCAGGAATTTACACATTTTCTACTTTTTCTTAACATACCATTATAATACCAACTTCTTCAACTTAACTAACATTATTATACCTAGACAAATCAGATAACAGGATGAATTCACCTTTGTAAATCTTATTATCTGTTAATGTCATGAGTTTTAAATACAACTCGTTCTCGTTCGTACTTGCTTGTTTGCCACCCAGTCGAATAAAAAAAAAAAAATACAATACAATACAAATTACTATATTTTCCTTTTACATAAAATCTTTTAAGATCACCGCGACCTGCATGCAACGGTTTCGCGCGTCGGCAAGTCCATAGACCGGCATTTCATCGCAGACTATGCCTCGGTGGCACCGAAGGCTGAGTCCTTCTTGTCGGAGACAAATCGACCCATTATGGAACAAGCCATCGCTCAGCATCTGTATAGACAGGTAACTAACTGTTAAGTCATGTCAAGTATAAAGATGCATCTCTCTATTTTACTCAGTGTTTTTACTGTTCTACTCTTATTCTAACATTCTACTCTTATTCTTGTGGATGTTTTAAATTGCATTTTTTCTACTCATGTAGTTAACTACATAGGTAATAAAATAAATAGTTATTTAGAGACAACTTTGGTTTTTTTTCTGTCAAATGAATTACAAGTAATCGTGTTTCTACAGTGTATGATTTATAGAGTAAATCTTCAAATATCTTATAATATTAGTTTCAAAAGTAAAGCTTTGCTAGTAATGATATGGCAAGGGATTAAATAAATGTACTGGAAGTTCAGCACGCACTTAAGGCGAGTCAATCTTAAAAATACGATTCAGGGGTTGGAGGAGGCGGGCGACGCGTTAGTGGCGGAGGCCGGGCTGGGGCCGGTGGAGCGCACCTGCACGTTCGCGGCGCTGCAGCGCTGCGCCGGCGCCCTCGCCGACGGAGACCCCGCGCCCGCGCTGGCCTGGGCGCGGCAGCACGCGCCGCAGCTGGGGCACTCCCCGCTGCCCTTCACGCTGCACCGCATGCAAGCACTCAAGGTGGGCCAGCTGTTTCCACAATCGACTTGCGACTGAATCATGCGAACGCGCAACGGTATCTCTACGAGCTGCGATTTTTCTTTCCTTTATATTTCCTTTCGATACATATTCTTGTAATACGGTATTTGACAACTCCTGCTTTTGCCATATCTTAACATTATTATGAAAATATAGATATACAGATAGTGTTTAGCGAAGAGAAAATTGAAATCGGTTGAAAATTGGATTTATAGTGGTTTTTTTGAAAAATCTATATACCTGTCTCTTTCTCAAACGCTTTTCTCTATGTAGCAAGTATGGCGGTACTGGCGTGTGACGTCACATGCCAGTATGTCTTTCTCCGTCTAATCTTGAATTTCAAACCTTTATAACTATTTTATTTGTATAGGTAGCTTAAAAACTGTTTTTCTTTTCGATAACAGGCATTGTGTAGTTTTAATTTATAAAACATACACAAAATAGTCAAATACCGTATTTGACCATTATGAAAATTATGATGTAATAGCATATTGAATTGCGCGTCTTCGGCGCTGTACGCGGTTAACTCGCAGCGCGCTCCCAGCGCAGCGATATCGTTGCCCGCTCGCTTCATGTTCAACTCCCGGAAATCGCCAGTGTAACGCTCTAAAGCGCACGGTTGTTACGAGTATGAGATAAATACTGCATTAAACGCAATGCGTTTGACGCACATCAGTTTTGCATGAGATAATCTTATTACCAAATATTGTCTCACGCAGTGAGCGCAGCGGCAAGCGCGTAGATTATTTGATACAAAATTGGACGTAGTTTAGCAAAAAGGATCCAAAGCACTGTCATGTTATTCTTTAAATTGGCTTTTGTTCCTACTGAGATTCAACATTAAGAAAACTAAGATTGGTTTTTTGGAATCTTTTCGTGTTCTTTATTTCAATTCCAAATTTTTACTTTTACTTTTTTTTTTTTTGCCGAAAAAGTTTCTCGATGAGGGCTACGGCATAGATGTCGCTAGCGTCACTGCTTAAGTGGCTAAATAAGAAACAAACAAGCTGAGGTATGAGGTGCATAGGGGAAATTCGTGTCGGTACCGTTGACCATCAGTGGTGTAGCGGTATAGCACGCGGTACGGATTACCGACGACCTGGGTTCGATTCCCAGTGATGGTCTTATTTTTCTGGTTTTTCTGTGCATTTATATTTCAGTTTGTATTTTCAATTAAGAAAACTAATTGTTGAGGATTGGATCCTTTTCGTTAAACTGCGTCCAATTGATGTGCGTGAAACGCATTGCGTTTATCGCATAAAACAACCGAGCGCTTAACATCGCCTATCGTGTTTGTAGCTGGGCCGCGAAGCAGGCGTCGGCGCGGCGATAGAGTACGCGCGGCGCGAGTTCCCGGCGCACGCGGCGCGGCACGAGCGCGCGCTGCAGGCGGCCGTTTGCGCGCTGGCGTGGTGCGCGCAAGGCTCGCCGCCGCCGCCCCACAATTACCGCCATCTGCTGGACCCCAAGGCGCTCGGTAACTGGAACTAAATGAGCCAATCGCAAGCAAGATCGTAACATCTAACTACTTCGGCGATAGAAAAACAAAAGACTACCGTATTTGTTTAACAGCTTACCTGATAACATCCGCTTGGAAACTGACAAAAATAATTTTAAAAAGATTCTTAAAAAATATTTAGTAGAAACTCTTCCATAAGACATAGTTGTAACAATAATTATATATATTTTTTTAATAATTACATTATTGTATATTTTTATAGAGACTGTATCCTGTGTGTGTAAACAGTTTTGCAGGACTATTTGCAAAAAAAATATTTAAAAAAAATGACAAATAAATACTTTTTCATTCATTCATTCAAACGGACCTCATGATACTAACGCCATCTAGCGATATTTCGCCTGTCTAGTAGCCCTCATTAGGGCCTTATCATTATCACACTTGTTTGAGCGTATTTTGTATGAAGGCGATCACGCAACGAATTCGCCGCGACTGATATTTGTTTAGAAAATATAACTCGCAAGTGTGATAAGGCCCTTAGATACTGATTTTTAAGCTTCAAATGCACTGACAGCGGTGGCGGAACGATGCGGCGTGTGGACAGAACGATAGAATACCGCCCGGAAAATAAGCGTAACGCGGTAATCTATGCGGACTCTTTCTCTATCATGTTAGCTCGAATATTACAACCGGCACCGCGCCATCACCGCTGTCAGTGCATGGAACTTTATAGTTTCACCATGTCTGTCTGTCTGGCCGTCCACGGCTTAGCTAAGAGTCTATTTGTGCTAAAAAGCTGTAATTTTGCATGGATATAATGTAGCAATTATGCCGACGAAGTGGTAAAATGCAATGTAGAAAAACATTTTTTTAGAGCACCCCCCCATACACGTAAAGTGGGGATGATTATTTTTTTCTCGTTTAAGGTTTAAATGTTTCTCATCCACTGTCCAGGCGCGGAGGCAGCAGAGATGTTCATCCGCGAAGCTTGCGCATTACTCCGCTTGGCGCCACTGTCGCCACTTGCGGGCGCCGTGCTGGCCGGCGCGCGAGTGTTGCCCGCTCTGCACGACATCCGCGCCAAGATGACGCATCCTCACGTCGTAGCCGCCTGGTCCGACGAGGACCTACCGCTCGAGGTAACATTGACCTTTATGCCGCATTTACACTCGCGTACGAGTCGCGAGGCGAGGCGCGAGGCGAGGTGCGAGGTGAGAGTGTGACCAGACGCCCGCGCCTCGCCTCGCCCCTCGCAGCGCTCGCGTCCGGAGCGGTTTTTGGGCACGAGTCAAAGGACCTCGCGACGAACGCGAGCTTGGTGTTTACATTCGCGCTCTCGCTTCATTCGAGTTTGAGCCTTGTGCTGCGCAGGTTTTAAGCTCAAAGACAACTGAACTCGCCACGAGAGTGTAAACAGGAAGCTCATTTACCATCGATCACGCGAGCCGCGGGCCGAGATACGAGACGAGAGTGTAAATGCGCATTAGACTTGAAGCCGCGTGTCTCTTCTCTGTGTCGCCACTTGCGAATTATCGACACCGGTATGTGGAGCTCCTATTCCGCGTGGCTGACGCGCTTTCACGCAACTCTAACCTCACTTAACTTATGTTTTTTCAAGTTTCCGACACAAATAGATTAGGAAAACTAGCTTTTTAGACCACTCGGTACTTAGACACAGTTGCTTTTTAACCGACTTCAAAAAGGAAGAGGTTATCAATTCGGTTTTATTTTATTTTTATAGAATAAGTGGTACTAAACCCTTTGAGCTACTTTACTAGGGTTGTAACAGAACCTCAGCTATCTCCAACAAATCTTGTTGGGAAAGAAGATATATACAAAAGTGTTGTCAGGTGGAGTTGGGCGAGGAAGGCGGCGGCTACCACTCGGTGTTCGCGTGCCCCATTCTGCGGCAGCAGGCGTCGGAGCAGAACCCGCCGATGAGGCTGCTCTGCGGACACGTAATCTCGAGGGACGCGCTCAACAAACTCGCTATGGGCGTCAAGTTAGTATATTAACTTGCGTACTAGTACTACCCAGCCCCCTGTACCACAAAAGTTACAAGTGCTACAATTTAACAAAATTGTAACATTGTAATAAGGGAATCTTTAACAATAGGGAATATTACTTTAATTTTCTGCCGTCAGAGTGCAGCACTAGCACAAACCATAAACAGTTTTTTCGAGTATAATTTCAATTATTTTTTCGGAAATATAACTCTATCGTTACTATCGATGTAAATAGCATGTTATTTCGTACTAATAAATTGTCATGATTTCTATAGGTACTAATACTCTTTGGTTATGATCCGTCATCGCGACAAAATATAAAGAGACGAACGTTGTCATGGCGGTTTTCGCTAGTGTCACTCCCTGCGCAACGCTTTATTCCCTACTTTCTTGGAATTTTTGTAGTGGCCGGTCGATTTGTATATTGTCACTCGAAACACCAAATTTATTTTTTACAATTCCTCCTCTTTTTAGGGTTCTGTACCTCAAAAGGAAAAAAACGGAACTCTTATAGGATCACTTTGTTGTCCGTCCGTCTGTCGAGACCCTTTTTCTCAGGAACGCGTGGTGGTATCAAGTTGAAATTTATATCAAATACTCAGGTCTACTGTCCCTTGGAGCTGTAAATAAATCAAACTTCTAAGCCAACGCAATCAAAAGATGCCGTTTATGCTGCAAATTTTCGACACTCGCAAGGGAATCAAAACCTACAGGGTACTTCCCGTGAACTCAGAATCTTGAAATTTGGTAGCAGCGTCTTATAGCACAGATAAAGGAAAAATGGCGAAAAGCATAAATTTTTAGTTACATCATATAATAAAAATATTTGTACGGAACCCTCGGTGCGCGAGTCCGACTCGCACTTGGCCGGTTTTTTAATTGAAATTGGAAGTTTAATTTAATCCACTTCCAGTGATCGTTTGAAAGAAATGTGTAGTTTAGATGGCAAAGCAAGTGGAATTGCAAAAAAAAACTTGGGACTAAAAATTTTAATTTTTAACAAAAACTTATTTACAGACTGAAATGCCCGTACTGCCCTATGGAGCAGTCCCCTTCAGAAGCGCGCCAAATCTACTTTTCTTGAAGGGATCCACTCTTACGATTTAAGACTTCGTGAAGAAGATGCTTTTATGAAAATATATAAATATTGGACTCGGCTTAGATATTTTTCTAGGAACAAATAAAAAAAAATAACATGGTAATAAAATTTTTGTTTTTTGGACTGGCAAAGTGTTTTGTTTATATTTAGGATGAAACCTTTCGCTACGATTCTAGATAATACACCGATCCTAATGAAAGGATTGACAGTAAACGAGACTATTACAAATTGAAAAACTATTTGACTAAAAAACAAATGTCTTCGACTAGTTCGCCGAGTCACTCGTTTTATCATAAGAATTATATAATTTTGACAATATATACTTCCCAACACTATACTGTGTAGTAACGCAATGTTAGCGAATAGTAATTTGTAAGTATTTTTACATTTCATCAATTTATGAATGTGGTTGAAGAAAGTCATATATAAAAGGAAGGTGAGAGATCATGAATGGAAATGACATGAATATGAAGAGCAGCATTACTGTTAGTTATATTGAAAACGATTTAAATGTAGTGATCAAAGTAACTATGAATATTTATTGTTATACATTATATGAAGAAAGTCAGAAATAAACAATATTGCTACTCTATTCTGTATTTTATTTCACAAATCATTAATTTATCTAATAAACTTGCCACTACTCACGTGGACGTGGTTAGTTGAATTCAAATTCTGGGACGACTACATATTTCGTTCTATGAAAAAAAAAAAACTTTTGTTTTTCTATAAAAAAAAATCTGGTAACAAGTTTCATGCATCTAGCCAGAGTTTAGACTAAAGCAGCGTTTCCACCAATAATGTGCGAGGATGTGTTTTTATTAACCAATAGAAACGCTTCATTTGCACATCCTCGCACAGCACATCTCTGGTGGAAACGGCTCAGGCCTGAAATGAAATGTCTGTTTTCCTAAAATGCACAATTCTCAAAACGTCTGCGTTTTCACAATGTTAGCACTTCTATTTTGTCAGCTTTCTCAAAATGTCTGCTATTTAAAATGTGTACAATCTCAGGAAGTCGTCTATTCATGTTTACATTCCTATAATATTAGCATTACCATAATTTCTACTTTCCTGATATGTTAACTTTTTTAAATAGGCTATAGTCTTGTTATGTTTGTTTTCCCATAATGTTTCTTTATTTTCAAATCAATGTTCTAAATGTAAAAGGTTTAATTGCTTGCATACTTACTCTTTGATAACATAAATATAAAATAAAATAATAATATAAAATTACTGCTTTAGAAAATATTTTTCGTTTTCAATCGGTTTCGTACCCGAACGAAGGGATTTTCGTAGTTTAGTTTTTTACTAAAATCAATGCTAATAAATGCGAAAGTAACTCAGTCTGTCTGTCTGTTACTCTTTTACGGCTAAACCGCTGAACCGATTTAGATGAAATTTGAAGACCATGATTGGAGACATTTTGGGAATAAGACTTTTCTGGAATTCCAACGTTATAAGAAGGCGGATATTTTGAGGTTGCTGACATTTTGAGAATAAGCCCTTTCTGAAAAGCGAACATTATACAATAAAACTGTCGTTATTGGAGACAGACAATTTTAAATAGCTGACATTATGCAAAAGACGTGTTTTAAGAATTTGGGTTGGGATTGTACGTTCCCACTCCGTGGAAGGAAACATCTGAATAAAAAATAACCTATGTGTTATTCCAGGGATCCAGCTAGCTACATACAAAGTTTCATCTAAATCTGTCCAGCCGCTTTAGCGTGAAAGAGTAAAGCCGCATTCACATCGCATCCTGTCGTGTTGTGTCGTGACGCATCAGAACGGTATCGGTTTCATACATCAGAGAGAGAGAGAGAGAGAGATACAGAGAGCATCACAACACACCACGACATAAATGTGAATGAGGCTTAAGACAAACAAGCTCAAAAACTTTGCATGATAATTTTAGGACCATATTTACACGCGACATTATTAATTTCCAACTCCGTTACCAGTGTTGTCTACTCTACTCTAAAAAAGGGAATTATTTTGCGACGCAAACAAACAATAGTTTATTCTCAGTACATAATTTTATTAATGGATATGTACAAAGACAAAAAGGATTTTAGGACAAATAATAATTTGGTAATAACTCTCAACAATAGCAATAATATTAATAAAGAGTGGTGTTTTACAAGCCGGAAAAAATATCAACAACAACAATAATTTGTTTACTTAAATATAGTTCGGAGATATCAACCTAGAGCTAGAAAAAGCAAGCAATGGTGTTACCACTATTAAATATAATGAATTAATTACAGCGTCCATTACACACCGTATAAAAGCAATACGCCATTCGGTATGAATTTTAAAATATTTATTGGTGGCAACAGTGGCAACACCCAAACACGAGCCACAAAACAATTTCTTAAAAACAAAATTAAAATACGATGAGAAGATTTTTTTAACCATTCTCATTTCAGAAAACCAATACCGATTAAAACTAAATAATAACAGTGTTACATAACTTAAATATAATAAATAAGGTAAAAATTATTTTGCTTCACGATTACTTGTAAGCCGCAACAATTTTAATATCATATCGATATAACGTTTTTTTAAAAGACATTTCGTATACTTGAGCAATTTAAAAATGTAAACATTCTTGATTGGTTTTCTAAATTGTTCAAGCTTACGAAACGAAAAATATAGCACACGATGTAAACAAATCGCAATGTAATGTATCACACATATTATAATAAGTAGCATCTACCAGCAAAATACTACTACAATTAGGTACTAATTATTGCTGTAAAGTTTTATCTACGTTCCTTATACCACCGAAGGAAAGGCTAGTTAGTCGGGGAGACGCCGTCGCGCCACGGAAGATAGGACCCTAAAACATTCTGTTTATACATCTTAAAATATCCACCGATACCTCTTGATGTACAACTATTATCTGCTATTGAAGTAAATTGATTGAAACCAAGCACATGGGCATCCTCCCCGACAGAAAGTTATCTATGAGAAATAATGAGTAAGATGGAAGACGCCTCTAAATACAGCAAAATTGTATGTATTTATATTTAGCATTAAAACACATTACTATATCACTTATCACCTAATCTATGCGTTACATAGTACATTTGATTTATGTAAATACATTCAAATTATTTGAATTTGATTGTTACACGGTACAACAGTATTATATTTTGGCACAGCTACCATCCCTTGCCTGCTGCGAAGCGAAACGAATGTGAGAAAACAATATAAATTATTTATTTTATTGGTTTAAAATTTATAATACTTACGTCGCTAATAGAAACGGTTGTTTTTAACTCAGTGCGTCTGAATTTGTTACAACCCTTTTTATAAACAAATAGTGAGGCAGTAAAATGATTTCCCTGTGGCAGTTTAACTACCCCTTTTTCTAGTGACGTAATCCTATGTGAAAGCGAAGATTAGTGTGACTTTAAGTAAGGGTGTTAGGCGGTATTGAGTTAATTATTATTAGGCGCTCATTAGCTGAACAATTTTTCAAAAACATTTTACTTTTTATGTAATTTTTTAACAAAGTATAGAAACAAGTTGTTTTGAAAATGTTAGCAAAACACGTCATTTACCATAGTATCTTTGGAAAAAAAAATAGCTGATCAAAAATCCACTGAAACACCCTTACTACAGAAAGTGCATCACAAGCCTAAAAGTTATTTTTTAATTTAAAACCAAGAAAATCCTGTATAAAAAATGAGATGCGACGTAAAATGTCCGTTTTATTATGTCCATATAAATAAATAGGTAACATGAATAAGTTTTCTACAACTCGGGGCCCGTGATATCGAAAATTTATTCATCATTTCACTAATAAATAATATTGCTTCATCACAAATCAGTCATTGCTTCAGTCTAGTAATATTTCTATGCATAACTTTTATATTTCTTTCATAATTAAAACTTAAAACAACTAAAAAACCAAATATACGTACGTACACGTACGTTACAAAACTTACAACCACTTAATTTATAGAAACAAATACGATAATTAGTGATATTTACTGGCGGAGTGCCAAGTGCGTAAGCCCAAGTGAAATAGTATCTTATATCCTATCTGTAGAGTTATCACATGCACATGTTATCATTTAGTTGGTGTATTCTATTACTCGATCCTCGCCCTACCGATGGAAATAAGGACGTTAAATACAAGCCAGAATTTAGTCCTTTCATGTCTCAACTGATATTGTTTAGTGCTGGGGTCGGCAACCTTTTGACAGACATGGGCCACATAGTGAAAAATAGGTAAAATCGGGCCGCACTTGTAAGATAATTTTGTACCTAATAGATATCTACCTAGGTATCTATTGTAGGTAGGTACTATAAGTGATATTAGAAAAACAGTCGCGGGCCGCAAGGAAATAGGTTTCGGGCCGCGCGTTGCCGACCCCTGGTTTAGTGTAGTAATGTTTTTAGATTGAGTATTAGTCGGTTCATTTCTCCCTAACACAGTACGATAGAGTATAAACGCGAATAGGCACTTAAAATCTGTTAATTATGATTTGTCCCCACATATTATATCCTCACAAACAAAGCACTCTAAGAGATCCACCCACACACGACTCGATTGACATGAACAGTATTTTGAGGTCTTTGTAAAATCATCTGCTTCTTAGGCTGCGTTACCACCAAAGATGTGCGGTGCGAGGAATGTGTTTGTCATGAACCAATAGAAATACTTCATTTACCTTAGACGACCAGATGGCCTAGTGGTTAGAGAACCTGACTACGAAGCTTGAGGTCCCGGGTTCGATTCCCGTGTCGGGGCAGATATTTGTATGAAAAATACGAATGTTTGTTCTCGGGTCTTTAGTATGTATTTAAGTATGTACCTATCTATATAATTATACTTATCCGTTGCTTAGTATCCATAACACAAGCTTTGCTAAGCTTACTTTGGGACTAGGTCAATTGGTGTGAATCGTCCTGTGATATTTATTTATTTATTTACCTATCCTCGCTTCGCGCAGCTCTAGTGGAAACAGCTCAGCGGAGCGATGATAGGTAAATGAAGCATTTCTATTGGTTCATAACAAAGACTTTCCTCGCACATCTCTGGTGGAAACGCAGGTTCTAATATCAAGGATTCTTTAGTCAGCATCAAATAAAAAAGAAGATAGTGGTACAAGATATGAACGGCAAACTCTTATTTTCATTTCATTTTCAGCTTTGCTGTAATAAAATGAACGGAACTTAGCGAGTGGCTGTCCTTATAAAATTAAAAGCACAGTGAATAATACTTTTCCTCACTCGCAATCCATTGCTTTTTGAATAGAAATTATAGTTACGACGCTACCTTAGTTAAATTATAGCTGTCTGTGTTCAGTCCGAACGATTATTTAATGGTGACTTTTAAATATTGCTTACGTTTATTTTTGGCGGTGACACAGTGAACAGAAAGGAAACATGTTGTGAGTAAAATCAACTATTTCAATTGGAAATTACGGGAATATTGCAGAAAACAAGCTTCTTGAATACCATAAGCGGACCAGTGTCGTACAACTATAAGTATTCTGCGTATTACTCGAACAGAGTTTGAGAGAATATTGTCAGATGAATGACAGACACTGCACATTTTTTACAGGTAAAGCAATAATACCTGCAAACCTCCAAAGGATACCGGTAAGTATATTAACTTTTTAAATACATAAATTTCTCACAAAAGCCCCCCATAAAAGACCCGCGTGGTTCTTCCTACACAATAATTATTATTTCATTCCATCAAAATCTTGGACTTGGTAAATAGAACTAGGTATTATGAAGACATAATATCTCGCTTATGGCTATTGCACTATTTCACAAATATTATATACACACTTAGGTAAAAGAATGCTACCGTTACCAGGGTTCAATGCGACTTCTACGCAAATAGAAATATAGCATTCTTATTTATTAAGACGCGCATTGTGCTAATAGCATCCGTTCAGATCACATAATAACTATGAAGGTAGGTTTATCACAATAGTACTTCTATTGCTCATTTTTTCTTTCAAATAAATATTCATTATCATAACTTAACTTATTCAGCTAAAAATATCAATAAAACCGCAGACAAAGCTAAATAAATAGAATGCAAATTTAACTTAAAGCTAAAGTTTATCACATTTCCGTTATATTTTAGTTTTAATTTAGTGGTGCAACACCTTAAAAAGTAATATTCTCTTTATTATACTGGCAACATTTGGCATTGAACGAAATACTTTTAAAACAGACGGAAATGTGGTAACGCTTATTAAATTACCTCAATTATGATATATTAATATTTTCTTATAATTAATAATGAGTAATTACTAATAACCGGGACAAAACCTAAATGCATTTAAGGGAGTAACTAAGTTCCATTCTCTTTACAGATGAGCACTAAGAAGTTAGTATCACAACTATCACTATACTCGTCTATAATGCAGAGCTGTAATTATTTTTAAAATAGCACGAAACAACGAGAATTGCTATTTTAATATGACGTGATGTATTATATTACAAATTGGTTAAATTGAATGGAAAAATAGAGAGGTTCTAACTAGTGAGCCATTTCATACCTAAAGATAGTGGTATTATTCGATATCGAATCGATAAACAATACAACTCGGGCAGGGGTGGATTTCATTGGACTAGAGAATGGTAAACTTTTTTTCTATTAATTCACGCGGCATAATCGCGACAATTTAAATTTAAATACTTTAACGTTCTAAGAACTCATGAACCAACAATATACAATGATTGGTCATTACTCATCGATTTCATAGAGCTTTGCCCTAGCCGAACAGCTTTTTTTTTTGAGAAACGATATCATGTAGTTTCATATAAATATTAATCTTAGATTAGATTTCGTGATTACTAAAAAGCAAAAACTTGAGCAGTACAACATAATTAAAATGTTTCAACATCATAACAAGGCGCTTCGGCCAACTTACAAACGTACTATCGCCATCAGATATTCCGTAGGTAAAGGTCCTCAAAAACATTTGAAAAACGCTTAACGCACTGTACAGATTATATTTATATGTTTGACGTCCGCCACTTCGATATATACGATGGCAATTGTACAATAAAATACAATAAAATTATAAATTAGGCTATCATTAAACACTGTACTACCAGTGACGTATTTGTCGCAAAGTTGAATCTTATTATAAGGTTATGCATACTAAGTATGAATTATTTGCTATGATCCGATAAGTATTATAGTTTCAGATGTGTACATTACATATTTTTTGTTTGATATGGAGATTAATAGACAGTTTTACAGGTGAAAATTGAACAGTGTCACCACTAGTTTCACGCAACAGGTATCAGCAACTATAATTTTAAAATTATCTGCAATTATATTTGCCTTTTTGACATCCAGAAATAAATGAGGAAGGCATAGACGGCTGCATGCTTCTATAAAATAGAACTTGCTCGAACATCCGCCCATATTCTCAACTCGTTGGCAAATTAGTTTTTCGAAAATGATTTAATTACTAGTGGCAACATTTGGGTAGGTACCAGGTTCGCTCTTACCGAATCACGCGCGTCATTGTATGCGAATCGATCTCGTAGACTGATAGCGCAGTATCACCTAGGTTTTGCCGGACCGGCGGTCGCGAGGCGCGGGGCGCGCGCCGGCCGCCGGCGGGGAACGGCCGGCTGCGGTTACCGGGGAGACCTGCGCAAAAAAAAAAAAACAATTTGTAAGGGCTCACTCATATTATGGCCACCAGTAGTCGTCGCCAAACGCTACTACTAATCGAGTCTAGTCCAGTCAGACCAAATGGCAGCCACTGGTACCTGGATGCAGTCACCAGTGGTTGTCACTTGAGGTTAGAATAGAAAGCATTGGCGACTGTGGTCGTGTATGCGCGAGGGTTGGACGACAAAACGCTTGTGGCTCAGACGCGGCCACTCAAACGCTCGGTGTGAAGAAAAAAATGTATGAAGAAACGCGTCCACAACTTGAGGCGGCCACTAGTCGTTCTAATGTGGTCGCCACTAGGGCCCTAAGAAAATAATATACACCGTGTTTTTCTTTATTTCCGTTAACGAGACGGCTCAGTTAATTGATAGAAACTTGTGATTAACTTTTTGGCTGTACAAGTGTGTGTGTTACGTTACCGTTGCTAGCTGGGGGCGGGCTCGGGGCAGACGCCGGCCAGGTTGAGGAGCGCCTCGGCGGTGCGGCGCTCCTCGCAGCCGCCGCTGTACGAGTGTGTGTGTTACGTTACCGTTGCTAGCTGGGGGCGGGCTCGGGGCAGACGCCGGCCAGGTTGAGGAGCGCCTCGGCGGTGCGGCGCTCCTCGCAGCCGCCGCTGTACGAGTGTGTGTGTTACGTTACCGTTGCTAGCTGGGGGCGGGCTCGGGGCAGACGCCGGCCAGGTTGAGGAGCGCCTCGGCGGTGCGGCGCTCCTCGCAGCCGCCGCTGTACGAGTGCTCGTCGCGCGCGCACCGCGATATCACCAGGTGCGCCGCTGGAGGCAGCTGCAAACAAACAGACATTATGGAAAAAATGCTAGGATAAATAGTGGCCCATCTTAACTAGATGATGTCCTCCATGCCATGTCGCTTTCCTTCTTTTAATTGAGAATAAAATACGGCCTTAGGGAGTCTACCATCATTCACACGCACAAGGTGTCCGCACCACCTTAGCTGTCCTTTAATTCGTTCACTTTCACATATAAAGGTGCGGACATACCATTTACAACCCGACGCCAAGCCACGCTTGCACACGCCATCAACGCATGTCCGTACTAATTGGTCCCATACCGTATACATATACCTCGTTGAGTTTCTTGCCCGATTCTTCCCAACAGAGGTTTATGTTTTCGCATATAAGCTGAGAATTACGTAGAATTACAGCACTTGTCGCAGCATTTGACGACGATTTGTTCTCACGTCTTGAATGTTTAATATTGTATTTATCTATATAAGTATGTTTATCCGTTCCATAATACACATACAATACGTTCCACAATAGTATCCATAGTACAAGCTTGGCTTAGTTTGGGATTAGGTCAATTGGTGTTAAGTATCGTGGGACTATTTTATTTAAGATATTACTTGTAGGGTTTGTGGTATAGGAATTTGCTGTAGCACACAGTGTATAAACAGACCTGTTGCAAGACAGCCGGTCCGTATTTCATGGCGAGCACGGTGGCGGCGGCGAGGTACTCGTCGGCGCCGGGCTCGGGGCGCGCGCGCAGCCGCCTCGCCAGGAACGGGAACAGCTGCGGGTCCGGCGAGTTCTTGGCCGGCGCGGGCGCCTCCGCCGCTGCCGCCACCGGCGGGATCGGCTGCCGCCCGAACGCCTGGACAATCGGACATTTTAAATATTGACTATGCCTTCCAAGCAACTGTTGCTTGAAACTATTTGTAGGTTCTAATCCTTATAAAAAATACCACTTTAACCATTTTTTCACACTATTCGATTAATATCGCTACATATTGTATATTATAATTGAAAATTGTTATTGTTTGTTTGTTTTTCGTCTTGCTTGCTGAGCGTATGGTTGGACGTGTCAGTTGTCAATGTCATGCACATGACATGCTTGTGTTGGTAGCGCTGACTTTAAACGGTCGCGTTCACAATAGACACGGTCCGGTCGTGCGCGCAGCTTGCAATGACGGCCTCACGGTCCCACCGGAAGACCAGCGCTAGCTCCTGAGCCGGCATTATGCTGAGGTGGGTCCGTTTCGTGAATTGTAACTGCTTTCCTTGTCTGTGTTATTTATTTATGTAATCGTTCAAGTTTGTTACTTTTCCGAATAAATGTATTTTCTTTCTTTCTTTCTTTCTTTCCTTCCAACTATGAAATCGTCTACGTAGCTACGCCAATTAACGAAGAACTGGAATGTCAAGCGTGCTGTAACGTCCATCCCACTAATTTAATATATAAAATTCTCGCGTCACATTGCAATGTTTGTGAGCAAATGCCTCCGAAACCGAAATTTTTATGACTTTTGTTTTGTATATTCGGTAGATCTGAGAATAGGACCGTGTGGTGTCGGGTTAGAATAACACCTCTTCATTTCTTCCGTGGATGTCGTAAGAGACGACTGAGGATATTAGGTTTAGGTATACCATAGGCGACAGGCTGGCAACCTGTCACTATTGTACCGTTTCTGTCAAACTTAAAACCTAAAATTGCTAAAAGTGGCTCTGAAGCGGTATTGTTTGCTAAAAAACCTGAATTCAAATAAAAAAAAAAACGCATTCAAATCGGTCCGGTCCACCCGTTTAATAGGTACGGTGCCACAGACAGACAGACACACATAGCGGTCAAACTTATAACACTCCTCTTTTTGCGTCGGGGGTTATAAATATCCTATAAGTATACTTAGAACACACACACAACCATCACGCCTGTATTCCCAAATGGGGTACGCAAAGCACACGAAACGTTACCGCTTCGGAGCAACTTTTAGCAATTTTAGGTTTCAAGTTTGACACAATCGGTACAATAGTGACAGGTTGCTAGCCCACAGCAAATAAATAAAATAAATAAATAGTAAATGTGCACAGTTTTGACAAACCTGTAATAAAGTAGACCGGTGCTGGGGATCGACCGTCCAGAGAGACCCCTTACCGAGCCCTGGCGCGGCTGCGACCTGTGGAACAAACTTGACATTATAGTATTTCTCAAAACAGTGTCCCGTCATGAAATTAACAAGAAATCAGTTTTGTCAACAAATTATTAACACTAAGGACGAGATCATAAAACAAACTGCATAAAACATCCAAATTTTTTGACGTCATGAAAACTTCACGAAATCATGTGAGGAAAAAATCGTAATTTTATATTGGAGAGATCCACCAACAAGGCCTATCTGACTTTTTATCACCTTTACCACAAAGTGTAGTATTATATTTAAACACAATATTACTTATTTTTTGTGTTGAAATAGTGACAGATTTTTTTTTTATAGGTGGACAACTTTTTGAGAAATATCATTATCGTTCACGATCACTATCATTTATAAAGTCAGATTGAAACGTTATTTGAAATTTATTGTATCAGGCATTTCAGGCAGTCCATATCAATGGACTATAAACAATTACTTTGCTCGCTCGTACGATAGCTACATTTATGCAACAAATGTGTGTTCACGCAGCTCCTCTGCCTTCACGCTGTAAGAAAGAACACACTCACACATTTCACAAAAGCCCAATTATCAATACCATCACACTACGATGACGCGTTTCAAAGTCAACCAGCGTCCATCAACAGAGCAACACAACCGTTCACCATACTACCAGAAGGGTGGACTGGTCTGGTGGTGTGATGGTGGTGATAGTTGGGTTTGTGTGATTTGTGAGTTCTTACAGTATGAAAGGTAGAGGAGCTGCATTAATATACATTTGTTGCATAGACGTAGCTATCGTTAGGTTGTGGGTGAGCAAAGTAATTGTGTATGGGCATTGAAAATAAAAAGTGTACCCTCTCTTTCTTTTTTTTTCAATTTCGGAATAATATGGTTTTTTCTACTCAGAATCTAAAGTCAATCGGTTCCGATGGTTTAAAATAATGTGCCAATCAAAAATGGCAGTTTTGTGACGTTCTTTTTTTCATACACGGTGTGGGCGTCACAAACTCATAAAATTTATATGAAAAATTAAATACATTTTGAAAGAAAAGGTACACGTTTTTTTGAAAACGCCCTTGTAGTTCATTGATGAGCCCATCAGTATTTGCGGGCACAATACACACCTTATGGAAGCACTTGTTCAACGATAGATTATGCCGCACGCTGTTCTTCCATCCCTGCGGCGCATGTCGGAAGTACGGGAAGTGCCGGACGATCCACGCGTAGATCTCTTTGACAGGCAGCGCGCGCGCCGGCGCGGCTTCGATAGCCATAAAGATGAGGCAGGAGAAGGAGTAGGGGGGCTTCGTGTGGGCGGCTGGCGGGGAGGGGGGCGCCTTGCACGGCGTGCGGGGCGGGGACGCCGCGCGCGGCGCCGGGGGCGGCGTCGATGCCTCCGTCTGACGAGAGAATGAAGGGTTAAGTTTGGTAAATCAAGAGTGACTGTTGAAATAGGTGGCGCTACAATGGAAAGTAGGTAAATTTAATCACTTATTTCGGGCAACATGGCATATGCACACAAAAGTATAATAAATAAAAATCAAAATTATTAAAAATTGTAGTGTGTTCCAATGCTGGGCAAAAGCCTCCTTTTTTTCTTCCGTTCGTTTCTACTTTTGGCCAATGTGGAACGCACTACAAACTAAAAAGAGGAAATATACATAAATATTTATGTAATGCGTGCGGTACGTAGGCAAAGATCGGACCGCAGACCCTTACAAGTAATTGTCACCAAATGTATCCAAAACTGACAGAATTTATGGAGGTACAGCGAGAACCTATTTATAGATAATCTATACCTTTCGCCGCCTAACTTTGCCTAAAAGTTAATTGCCACGACTAGTACCACAAAAACTATAAAGGTATAATTCCAATAATTGAATAGGCACTATACCGTTAAGCGATTCGAACACAATCCGGGAGTAACGTAAAGACGTCGCATAAAAAATTTATCTCAAAAATGCGTCAAAACTGAGTATTAAGTAATGAACTTTTAGGTAGATTTATATGGCGCGTGGTATAGGAGAAAAATCGAAATCGGTGCTGTCAACAAATGCTGAAAAAATATTTTTTTTTGAGTAAATAATGTGGTACTTTTCGTAGTTACACAAAATGGCCGAATAGATGGAATACCAAATAGTAGTAGTAGTGGCATCTCTAATCTAAACATTCCGTCTAAGACATCTCCTGATTGATACGTGTTAAGTGCATCTGAAGTTGCATTTATGAATTCGTACTAATCATAATTCAACATCCAAACATTGTTAAAGCTTTTACAATAGATCTATCTGCCATCTGTCACGACAAGTCTGTATTCAAGTCTGTTAATCCAGAATGCACGAGCATTCCTGTTTGAGCTTACGTAACCAAGTTAAGTTAAACTGACAGTGAATTGCTACGCTTCACACATGTTTAAATATTGACTCTGTCAACACACAATGTCGCCTACGTAAAAACGAAAACGAAACCGCCGACTCAATGCCAGTCGGTAGTGTACCGAGTTGATCCACTTTTGAGATTTTAGGTAACCTCATTTCGGTCTGCGATTGACAACAGTTTCGTTTTACATCCAGCATAGAATCATATTTCTGGCGATCGAAAGTAAATCGATCGAAGTTCAATTGTGCCAATCAATCATGGACCAAATACGGAATATGCAAGCATGGGTCACAGTTCAGTTAGTTCGATGGCACATTACTTAACTTACCATTGGAAATCTGCATAAAATAAATTATAAGAATTACAAGCTTATACTTTTATACTACTCTCGTGAAAACGGTAGTTCACTATTCTGTAGGAATTTACGTTTGCCGTACAAAAGGAATATCCAGTCCAAATTTTCTAAATCTACGGCCAGTGAACCGACCCATAGTTGTTTTGGCTACGGGTGTATTAGTCAGTAAAAACGGTTTTACAACTAAAGAAGATGGAAGGCACATTATTCCCTAATACAACCCTTGCCAAAGTAAAAGTTTAAAATTCATAGTCTAAATGGGACCAACCTAACCGCCTGAAACAATAACAAAACAAACTAGCATGCAGTTGTTTCTAATCATGTTTAGAATAACAACGGTCGTTATTGTAATTGTGTCAATCACAACTACAATTACACAATCAAGTAAAAACTTACCTTTATTATGACTTGGCTGCCGATCATTTTTGTGTCCTCCACGTCACCTTTGGTTAAATTGATTCCTGCATCAAGAAACATTAGGTATTATTTTTTGAGATAAACAGCGTCCCATTCATCGTCTCGTTTTTTTGCGTTGTTTTTCTCAGTCACGTACATGAGACAGGGGCTTTTGGATGACAAGCGTTTTCTTTTGAATAAACTAGCTGGATTTCGTCTTTTTTGTGTCCAAGTGGCCAATACTTAGTATCATAAATTTATAAACAGAAGCCTAAAACTATTAGTTGAGTAAATTTATCCAAAAAGTATGCAACTGATTGAGACTATAACTTTTATTAAAAGTGAGAAATAGTGATGTAACGAATTTCACACTCTTTTCAATATTTGAATTAAATTCGCATTCGCAAATGATTGACTATCAAAAGTAAAAAAATCTGTCAATTACCCGTAATAAATAAATGGTATGACCTATTTAAAAACAATAGACAGACGCAGCTTTAAACTAGAACTTCACTGAATAGGAAAAAAAATGTTATGAAAGTTAGGACTGAAAATTTTTAGAGATCTTTAAATAAGAGTATGAACCTCCGTTTTTGACTCTATGCATGAAACTACCAAATTTACAACTACTCGCAACTAAAACACAAATTTTTCTTTGACTTAATAAAAAATCCGATCTAAATTCCTATATGGATAATTAATTAGTATCCGCGAATATTAGAGTTAATCCGGACAATTTAGTCATAAAAGTAGTGGTCAAATTACAAAAATCCGACAAAGCTGAATTTTGGTGGAGGACTTGGGTACACCATTAGGAATAAAATGTCAAAGGTCGCCATCGGTCCCATGTCAAAGGTCAAGATTTGAGGTTTTTTTTTCGAATGGATATTCTTAGAAAACAAGTATAAGGACCATTTTTGTAGATAATTTTAAGATTTATAATTTGTGCCTAGGCTTTCTGATAAAATTTACCGTTTACGAAAAAAAATCTCAAATTTTGATCTTTGACCCCAAATAACTTTTTAAGCACACATGGGATCAATGGGGACTTTTGACACTTTATTCCTAATGGTGTACCCAAGGTCTCCACCAAAATTTAGCTTTGTCGGAATTACATAAAATGTCTATATTGACCGTAGTAAGTCGGATTATTTACATTCATCATCATCAAACCAATGAGCGTCATTGCGCCCTGTCCTCGCTAGATTCACATTCGTATTTCCGAGATAAGGGACGTACGTTACATCACCTGTGTTAATGTATATTTTATAACAAAGCATAAATATAACGTACGACAAAGGCGAGGGCATTTCGATAAATATTCTCAAGAGTATCTCAGTTGCTTGCGTACCGAATCGACGTCTTCCAATAGTTCGTAGACGTCGCCGCTCGTGCTAGCCGTTGCTAATGCTAGTTTAATCACCTCTGAGTAGGTTCCTGTCTTGCAACCAGCTGAGGCTCGTCAGGTCGTCGTCGTGGTCCGCTGGTGGTAGGTTACCGGCGTTGCCGCCGCACGCCACTCTGAGCAAAAAAAAAACCATTTTTAAACCGACCCTACTAATTTTCGTTGAAATTATTTATTAAGCGTTACCTTTCCATATTTTGGACAAACGGTTTACTTAATCGAAAAAGTTTTTGAGAAACCTTACTATCTTTTCAAAAGAGCTGTCGAACTATGTGCCACACGTTCATGCGTGTTAAAAAAAGTGGCCCCCCCTATAAATATTTATTTTTGTAATTTAAC
Source organism: Choristoneura fumiferana (assembly GCF_025370935.1). Classification (NCBI taxonomy): domain Eukaryota; kingdom Metazoa; phylum Arthropoda; class Insecta; order Lepidoptera; family Tortricidae; genus Choristoneura; species Choristoneura fumiferana. Next base: position 14,053,526 of record NC_133478.1, read on the forward strand.
TACAGAACTAAATAGCGGCTATGACAAGACATCTGTACTTCAAATTTCATTGATATACATCTTGTAGTTTTCGAGTAAAATGCCTGTGACATACGGACGGACGGACAGACAGACACACAGACGGACTTGGCGAAACTATACAAGTTCCGTTATTGCCATTTTGGCTCCGGAACCCTAAAAAGGCCTTTAAATAAGTTTCGTTCCAAGTAGTGATGCTGCTTTTCAAATCGCAATATCTCAACAAACCTTTCAGATCGCATGCTACCTCTTGTCTTGTTACATTATAATCTCAATAAACTGACGTCTTATCATTATCACCACGCAATATTACCTACTAACCCACCGAAATTGATAACATACCCTTCTGTTACGAGTAGAATTTCATGACGGATTTTGGCATTGATTGATAATGCCTCTTAGCCCAAATTACACGCGACTATTTCAAAGATAATGTCAATCCAAAGAAGGAAGTCTCCTTATAGTTTTCCATATCTGACAACGAATTTATCTGTGACGAACTGCAACATTTCCAGCGTCACGTGAACGTACGAACGACAAAAATAGTTGTAAAAAATAACTGGCATCTCAAACTTGAACTTTAACATTATTATCAAATAGGGCTACTCATAGCTCAAATAGAGATTGAGCAATTGTTATTGAATTAATACAAGAAATAACACTGTCAATGGCAGTGTGTGCAGCTTAGGTAAATGAATATACTTATTTCAGTAACGGCGTAAAGATTGGGGGAAAAAATATATAAATTATAATTATTACCCAATATTTAAATTATATTACGAAGTTAAATAAAATACAAATGATGTAATGATCCCGAATATATTTCTCCAAATGTAATTTTTATAGGTTTCGATTCAATAACATGAAAATTATGTGGAAAATAATGATAAATTTGTCAAATACTGTAATATATTTTATAAAATAAATAAGTGAAACAGTATTCATCAAGAATAGAGTAAGTCATTAATAAATATATGGTGACTGATTATGATGAAGTATGCTCTGTAAATCTATTATCTATAGGTGTCTGCACTTAAACTATGAAGATATCATATGATTATATTCATTCAGTTGCACTGCTGTGCTAACGGTACTTCCGAATTATATTTTCATCTCTTTTTTTTAATACTTATATGACAAGCAATTGTAGTATTGTGGTAGGATATTATCATATAAACCTTACGCAAGGTGCACGTAGCAATAGTAATAACACACATACAGATAAATAAGTATGAACAGTCAACTACGTATGGCGGGTGATCTCATGATGACTGCAGTGGACTCATTCTTAGTATGCATACCACCTATTCGTATCACTTAATGACTAAATATTCAGTTTACTTTCTGATCTTTTGCTAGTTCTAGCATTCCATATTTTCGGACGCGACGAATTAGTATGTAGTTTAAAACTTGATCCTACAGGAACCATACATTATTTCGGGATAACCTATATGTTAATCCAGAGTATATATTACCTGTATGCCAAACTTCATGCAAATCCGTTCAGTAGTTTTGCGTGAAAGAGTAACAAACATCCAGTCATCCATCCATACAAACTTTCGCGTTTATAATATTAGTAAGAAGTAAGATAAGACACATATACATTCCTCGTTGGTTCCACGATCAAACAGTAGAAACCGGTTGAAACAGGAAATAAATATTTCTATAAATAAGCGAATTTCCATTAAAATAAGCGACAGTTACGTAGAAAATAGCGCCCTCGTTGAATTCATATTCTTTACGTGGTAGCAACAGTGGCAGTCGGTGGTGGTGTTGGCAGTCGTGGTGGCTTAGTGGTTTGATTCCGTTTTACCTATGGTCTCTCTACAGAAGAGGACTTCGAGGAGGAGGAGGAGTCGAATGAAGTCTAGCACACTTTAGACAAAACCCAAGTTGCATTAGTCGTCCTAGATTTTTGAAATAATTTTTTTCAACTACTAGGTACTATTCCAAGATTAATGTGCAGAATGTCTTGTTTACAGTGATACGTCAGTACCTCAGCATTAAGTCGTAACGGACGATTGTAGAGCTCCATTGCCATTGGCTGTGATGTCATGTCTAAGATTGTACCGAAATTAGACTGAATTGATTTCCTTTTTTTAAGTCAGTTAAAAATGGATCCGTATGAAATAGTCCATATGAAATAGCGAAAGTCTTATTTGCCAATAATCTCGAGTCATGGTCACATGGTCAGTCGGTCAGCACTCGGTTTACACAAGATCGTAGTAAACACTGATAAGGGACGGTAATGTTTCAATATCATGCATGTCTCAGTTGTCTTTTGTTGTTCTTACTTTACTTAAGGAGATTTTGGCAGAAATTACCAAGTTCGCTAGACAATGTTCAGTAAAACAATGTTAAGTCTTTGAAAAGCATACATCTATGCATACCCTGCTGCTTGGCTGCTGTAAACTTTTTGACATCAACACACGCACTTATTGACGTAAGTACGAAAAATCAAACTAATTATCCTCTTTCTTGCTAACAAAAGTGTGTTCATCGAATGTGGGGTAATTGTAAGGTGACATTCACTTGTAATTTGGTCTCAGATAAGGTGTTATCTGGTTTGGGCGCCAGGACGGGCCTATCTCGAGATAGTGTCACGCTGTTACCAACACGTGTATCAGTTGCGTGTCCGATCGGAGAGATACTGTTGATATAATGTTGTACTTAATGTTTACAACTGATTAATAAAGGTTGTGAATGCTGTTACAAGTACTTTAGGCCTTTCAAATAAAAGTGCGCTGTTGAACAGTTTGTTTTTGTTTAAGTGGGTTCTTAGTTCTGCTACTCGATAACAGGTGGCGTTTGACTCGGTTCAACAATCCCACAAACAGTTGGTCAACTTGCTACTAACCTTCTCATCATCTTAATACGCAGCTGCGCAGGTTGCACCAGCTCATGGTCTGACCGAATATTTTATAATCATCGATTTTATTAATGCCTTTTGAAGTAGCATTCGATCAGTCACATCAGCGCGTGATGTACGCGACCACAAGCAACGCAGTAGTTCCTCTCTCTAATACTAGATGGAACTAGAATCGTTATGAAAACTTGACAAACTTACGCAGGCTGCGCCACTTCATGATCTGATTCGTCGCTAGCGTCCTCAATGTCGTCAAAGTTGTCGATGACTCTTCCTGAGACCTCCAGACGCCGCAGCGACCTGCCGCTGGAGGCGACATGCCGCGCGATCTGACGTATCAAACGGCGGGGGAGGGGGAGGGATGCGCGTGCGGCCCGCGCCGGGGAACCACCTCGCTCACCGCGCATTGGCGCCATCTGTTGGTGCAAAAAATAGTTTAACTAGAACACAAACAAGAATATTGTCCCCTCCCTTATCGTACAAGACTTTAACACAGTTGCATTAAGTTTCAGAACAGGGGGCCGTAATGTCCAAAGCACGGGCACGCGCGATCTTTTTCACCATCTTTTTCTAACCTCACTCTTAACCATGTGATAGAAAGAAACGTTGAATGCGATAATGAGAGTCAGAGTCTGAGTGCGTTAGACAATATACTCGTAGCCTCTGTTTTTGCTGTACCGAATTCTGTACCTCAAAATGTTTCGTAGTAAGTTCGTTCCTACAGTAAATTCACTAAATATAGTTGAAACCAGTCCTAATATAGTGAAGAAATGCTGTCTTCAATTATTTCCGTGGCACCCACATTCTTAAACTGATCGGACCTGTCTTCTGTAATTATTATAAAATAAAAACTCTATGTAGATCAGCTAGCACTAAGCTGTCAGTTATTCTCACTAATGCACCAACATTGTACAAAATATTCAGCTTACAATTTATCCAACTAAGACTTGATATAAAGCCTTAGTAACGAGCGTAGCAACTTGGCTGTTTGTATTTGAGGAATCGTTGCGCAACGCTCATTCTTAGGCATCTATGGCGGATGGATTCAATCCTTTTTTCCTCAACATAGATATTAAAAAAATCTAGAAGATTCGACACATACCTACCTACTTGACCTGTATTTATATTCTGAGTAAGTGTACGAGTAAGTATGTTTAACAATAGTTAGCGATATTACCCGAGCGAATAAACTTTACGGAATGCATAACAAGCAAAGGTCGGCAAGGGCACAGCAAGCATCGATGCACCGAGAACAGAGTTCAATTAAAGTAGAACAATAGATCTACTAAATTAAACAATCCAGACCCTTAATTAGATTATGACGCAATGATACGTAGATAAAGACTAGGGCTAAATCTAGAACGTAACAGTGCGCGTAACAACGCCACAGTATACACCAGTAACCAATCTACAAACGCATGATTCGGTACCAACCAAGGTGCAAAAAAAAGGTGAAAAATTGTATTAGTTTAGCATGCATTACATTGAATATACGTCTGCGGGAGCGGTATTAACTAAATCAAAAAACGTTCAGCTATTAATTACCATTCAAATTCGCGTCTCATCACGCAACGTTTTACGTAACAAGGAAACGTTAAAGTACGTTTTTATGTTATTATCGTTGTATAGCATCGCGCGGCCTTGGCATAGTCAAGCTAAATAAACGCCGCGGCGTCTCCGCGCGTCATAATAGTTCAACTCGCGGCACAGTGACCGCACGCATTGTTGTAGGTGACACCAAATGGTTGCCGATGCACGTGTTTACATAAAGAGGTAATGGCATGCGAGTGAGACCGAGCGACAATGCCTTAGCCATGAATTGTGCTATTCGGCGTCGTAATAATTAAATAAGTATCTGTTAAAAAAAAAAACGCAAGCTTTTTTTGCTGACTGTACCTTTTTATTGACTGTGCTTGCCTTCTCACTCATCCAACCTACTAGGTAGGTAGGTATACCAAATTTGAGGACAATCCGACCATCCGTCTCTGGAAGTAGGTGAAAATGAACTTGCAAGATTTGACCCGAAAACAACAATAAACAGGGCAAGCTAAATAAATAAAAGCTTGTAAAATCCACATTGTAAGACGAGTGATAGAAATGCGATGCGTCTTAAGGCTCAGACTACGACAGTATAGTGTCGTAGTTTAAACTTAGCCCTAGTAAGTATGCTATTCGAAGCGCGACGACATTTTGGTGGAGAAACGTCTATTGTTAAAGTACTTAGTTATTAGAAACAATAGGGCTTCTGATTGCATTTGATTAACACATCGGATTGACGAATATTATTGAAAACGTTTAATTTTCATCAGTCTGGACCATCAGTCCGTCTGTATGAGAGGGTTACTTACCAGAATTATGAACAGAACTGATGCCAGAACGAGTGTCTGTGTAACCGATATCCACCAATGACTGTGAAGCTACAAAAAATATTTTTTCACTTCTCATGCTCGTAAAGTTCGTGTTTATGCTGTATCAGGGCGACATAAAATGAATTTTTATGCTCTAGTGCATATAATAAAATCTTCGTCTAAGACCAACTTTAGGCCAAGGTAATCAGGTGTCAACAGCCACAAACAAAAAAGTTTCTACATATTTTTTAAATAATTTTTAATTTATATAAACTAAAATCAATCAAAATAAATCAGTAAAATTAAAAAAAAAAATAGAATTATTATAATAATGCATAAAAAGTAAAAGGTACATAGAAAGTGAATTATTCGTTCCACTATTGCTATTTAATTTCCGGGCAATCTAAGTGAAAAGCAGTGTAAAACTCTAGCATTAAACCCATTTTCCCCTCGACGTGTCTATCCACCCTCGCCGTACAGGCTCGGGTGGCTATATGAATGGCTTGGGTAAAATGGCTCGTTTTATGCTCTTGTTGTACAATCTACTATTTTTCGGTGGTTTAAATTTTAATTAGCAGGGCGCAATTGCATAACAAATGACAAGCTAATAGTATTAGCGATTTTGTATTGAAATTCACTAATACTATTTGCTTGTAATTTGTTATGCAATTGGGCCCAGGTAGTTTCTATGAACTAAGTATAACTGAGCCGTCTATCAAAGTTAACAGTAACAGATATAAAGATAAAACGGTGTATAACTTGTAAAAAGTATTGAAGGAATAAACTCAAAGTGAAAATAGTCACTCAGCGGGACTGTAGCTCGCGTGTTCCCTGGTTCAAGTTCCGTTCAACTATTTTTATGCGTTATCTGTGTCTATAATTTCTCACTTCGACTGGAACACGTGCCTCCTATTGACCGTCAAATAAAGTCCACGCTTCGCATAAATATTATTCTAAAATCGCCACGCATGACAAATCATAAGATTCAAAAGAAATAGGTATATAATCAAGATAAGGCGCCCGCCGCGTTTTATAAGAACGTAACAGGTTTTTATACGCAATTTGTTTATAGATAAACTTGTCTTTGTGTCACCCAGTAACAGCCATAAACATAAATAAACAAAATAACTGTTAGTCCGTAAGAGATACCTCATGTAGACAGAGTAGAATGGCATATATAAAATAAGGAATATTGTGGGACAATTCAATTTATACCAAATTGGCTTAGTCATTCATAAACTAAGCAAAGCCAAATATGCCAGTTACAAAACTCGACCAGTGATCGAACCTAGGATCTAAGGGTTCAGTAACCCACAATACTATACTTGGTCGTCATGCCCGTTTTTAGGGTTCCATAGCCAAAATGGCAAAAACGAAACTCTTATAGTTTCGCCATGCCTGTCTGTCTGTTTGTCCGTCCGTCCGCGGCTTTGGTCCGAGAGTATCAGGGATGTTAGGCTGAGATGATGATGATGATGATGATGGAAAAGAAATCTCAGCAATAAACTAAAAAAAAATATCCAATATTTATTTTTGTTTAAAAACAGGAAAACTTCCAACAGGCTACCTGAACCATAAACAAAACATAACAAACACGTTACCAAATCAAAATAAACAGTGTTGATTGTATTGCCTATTAACTCCTCTAGTAGTGACATCACCATGCCAAGTACAAAGTTATAATAATAAGCTGGTTCTTGCATACATAAATAAGTGACTTGGAAACATTATTCTACTCTACAACACTGAAATTGGACTTTATAACGAAAACAATTAGGTTTAATATGAAAATGAGTTTGAACTTGAAATATTGAGAGACTGAATGATAAATGATGTGAGAAAAAAAGAAAAACAGTAATTATAATCACTAAATTGGTAGAAGGACCAGAAGATTGTAAAGTTTAAAACAATATTTTAACCCCTCGTATGCAGGAAGGGAACTAAAAAAAGTACTGACTTCTAGTCTCAACAGTTTTAATAAGCGCAAAAACCTGCTGATTTTAAAAAGATACATAAGATAGCCTTAAATTTGTCATGGATCTGTGTCTAAAGCATATGAGGGGTTAAGCATATTGTAACGAAGCAGTGTCTCTAAATTTTAAAGTATATTTTTTTAAACAATATAGTATGGTCGATCAAGAAACTGGCCGAGACAGGCCGAGGATCGTGCTCAGTGGCGTGCAACTGGAGAGGCCTATGTCCAGCAGTGGACTAAGATAGGCCGATGATGATGATGATGATCAAGAAAGTGCTTTACCATTTTTAATGACAGTTCCTACTTCAGAAATAAAGCAATAGCTGATTGTCATATTAACTTGTGAGTGAAAATAGGCTTTGAAGCGCTACAAATGACATTAAACTTTAGGGCGGTAAACCAATTTCTTGGTCGACTACATTTTTTTTAACTTCCAAATTTGCAATGATAGAAAAGGAATCCGTAAATATGCCTTCCTTGTTTATTACTGTGAAGACTTCCAAAATTGATTTTATCTTGTTATGAATTTGTTATGATCATAACAAATTCAGATAATTTCCAATAAATTACTACATTTAAGACTTTTATTTCCGTAACACATTGTTAGCAGATCATTCAAACATGATGGGAGAATCAACATTCCACTGTGTCACTTTTTCATGTTATGAATATGTAAGTAATGCATATCAATAGAGTAAATTTCTTAATACTAGATGGAAAATAATGAAGCGGGAAAGTACAGACTACCTTTGACACTGCAGAAAAGGTACCTTGGTAATATTAATAACATTGGAAGTTTTAAATTATCACACAGATAAGTTTTATTATCATTTCTGGCTACTTTAACAAAGATAAATCTGAGGTACCTATGTCTACTTGTATTATACATATTTGAGCTATCATTTTCATAAGATTGTGTGGCCTTGAAGTCTCTGGTACAGAAATAAAAATATGTTAATGTACAAGCCGTAAGAATAATTCATAGAGTTCACTCACTATTAGAATTTTGTTTTTACAGAAATTTTCCATGCCTCGCTGTTAGTCCAAAAATCTGGAGTAACAGTAAATTAAATTCATATAAAAATTCTACCAGCACATTTAGCTGCAGTGATCTTTGGATATATAATGGCATTTATTTACGAAAGATATGCTGTAGTAGAAACAAGAGCAATGCTTCCCAGTGACAATTAAATTTAGAACACATTTAGGAAGTTTAACGGTTAACTAGGTCACACAAAGGTCTGGCACTATTTATAGATTTCATCACCGCAGTGACACCACAGGGTACTGAACCCACCTACATTATAAGCAAACCACTGCTTTCTTGCATTAATATTTCAATCACCTTTTTAACACACCAACAAGGTCACAGGTCCAGGGCAAACAACAGGTAAATTAATTATGGAAACAACAAATACTCACTTTTTTAAACAGGGAGAATGAGGCAAACAAAAGTTCAACAAATTGAATACTTAATAAATTGACCATAAGGCAGTTAATTTGTTATGATTTCGACTCCTTAGCAACGCGTGTTTTACGCGAATAAGTGGGGTGGTGTGATATAACAAGCTTGGTGATATTCTGTTTATAGGGTCAGTAGTGGCGTCAACAGCGTTGCTAGGAGACTGGGGTCGGTGGCGACTGCGACCGCGTGCTCGCTGCGCCGTGCCCCCGACGACGTGGAAGCGCCGCGTGCATCGCACGTGCGACGGAGACGCGACGCGACGCCAAGGGCCGTTACATAACGCAGGGACGCGGCACCGAGCACCCGACCCGAGGACTCCACTCCACGAACACCCGTTCCATTTATAGAAGGAGCCAGCCGACCCGACTCCCGAACTATCCCGATCCCGACGCTCCTCATGCGTCCCAACACATTTTTAGAACCGAATGTAAACGATACTGTCCGCTCGCTCAACATAACATGATTGCGAATCGGCCCGGTGCAACGTTATACTCTGTTATTCCTTGTTATTCAGGGAACAAAATACAAAATGCGTAATAATAAATTCTTTTACGAAACGATGTCACGGGTGCCACTTTAACTTGGTAATATCAAGAAAGTTATTCTAAAAACGCTGGGATGAAGAAAATGCACTCACCTTTCAGAAAAATCCTGTTATAATCGCACTAATAAGAATTAAAATAACAAACTATAAAGCAGCATTCCGCGTCCTCCAAGCTCGTATCGTAATCAACACCCAATCAAACCATAAACTAAAGAGTAACCTACATATAAACATATGATTTGTATTTTTAAGTTCGGATACACGTTTTCAGTACGCAGATTTGTCATTACCCAACGTCAAAGTGACATTACGTGACGCCACATTGAAGCTTCTACGTTCCAATCAAGGACATCACACACGATCAGAGCCAACCAACAGAGACACCGACATAGATAGAGACACGAAACGGGTGTGCTATTCGAATGTAACTAATGGCACGCATGAAAAGTATATATTAAAACAAATCAAATTATTTTTTTATAATATGATAGGAGAAAACAAGCAGGCGGATCACTTCATGGAAAGTAATCACCATCACCCACCCACCCACGGATAGCAAATTATTTCCTTAATAAGTGGAATTGCGAATAAATTGCCGGTCTTCTCAAAAAATACTATACTCATATTTTATGGTCTGTCCCATAATTCGAGATACTAAAATGACGTTTCATGTGTTACCTGTTTTTTGCGTCTCATAAATAGTGATGTGCCGCAACCGGTTATCACCGAAAGATATTGTAGGTACCTATGTATGTATGTCGCAAAATATTAAGATATGAACGGATCCGTGATGTACTAAAATGTAGGGCACTTAGGACATTCTAGAAAAGGTAAAATAGGTCTAATAAAAATGCGACCGTTTTCGAGATATTTCGACTTTTTATAGATGTTGATGTTTAAGTTTCAATTTCATTCTTTGGCCTCTGTGTATAGATATTTGTACGTATTTACAACCATACACTTGTCGGCTTTGCTAAGAGGTTGACATTTCCGTTTTTTCCGAGGCGAAAGTATTTCTTCGCTGTGTCGTCTATGCGACGAAGTACTTGGCTACTCAGAGTCCATGTTTAATCCAACAAAACTCAACAAAAACAAAACCAAACAAAATTAACAAATAAGAAGTCTATCTCAACAAATTTAACAAATAACGTCAACAGCAACAATAACACGAGAAAACGCACTGATCACATCCGATGACAATACGAGTAAAGTATCGAAAATCGGTTGAATACCACTTGAATACGAAAAACATGAACAATGAAGTTGTGTGTTACTGAGGGCCTTATCCGGAATTCGAAAATCAAAGCTCGTACCGCAACGCCCCTCCCACCCCCGCACTAAATAGTAGTGTCAGAAGGACGGAACGACACGAACTTCGACTTTCAAATTTCGTAGTAGCCCAGCTGGCCCTAACTACGAAATGCAAAACTCGAACCCCGTATGTTGCCGTCCCGCTGACGCTTATCTTATTTAACACGCGAGTGAAAGGGACGGTGCCATACGAACTTCGTTTTTCTAATTTTGAAGTAGCCCCTCTGTATTATTTTTTACGTTGGCACTAAGTGATAAACACTGTATTTTTACCTTTGCTTAGATTTTATCACTTTATCGTAAAAGTGCATTTTATATTTACAAAATGGAAAGTAGAATATTGTATGCTATAATGTTATTTTTGCTATCGTAAAATATACATTTTATCGGTTATTTACGACACCGAAATCATGGAGCAGCACTGTTCCTTTTATGCTGGCCACATTATTTTTTCTTTTGACATTTCAGACTGTCATTTTAGTATCTTCATTTCAGGGACAGACCATAAAGATCGTTGAGTTGCGTCGGTCCTGTAATATGTTACAAGCACTTAGGTAATAGATGTGAAGTGGCTGAACGAAGTAGAACGGAGTTGTGCAAAATCAACCACTAGTAAATTTTTGCATATCCACAGAATTTTGAGTGCACTGCACTTTTGCGATGTTTGTATGGGGCAGGAGGGGGGAGGAGAGGGCGTGATCCTATGGGGGAGCTTATGTGTGGGAACCCCTACTATAGTGATGTGGTCACCTCTGCGCATAATACTTAAAGGAATATGTACATTTATGAATAAATAAAGCGTTCGTTGATTGTTTTAATGTAGTCTACAAAGATCACACTATCGAAATTCCACTCGTTTTTTTTGGCTTTACTTGATCACAACTTCGACCACGTGACCTCTGGGGAAAGTCGACAAGGTGCAGTATAGCGGAGGCTTAATTACACGTTGTTTTATTTATGCCAATATTACATACCTTTGGGTTAAGTATCCAAACGTGTTGTCCATGACTTGCCATGACAGCATTTTGCAAATCAATGAAAAATTCGCAATTTGTCCGTAACATTTGAAACTTTGAAACTTATAATTTTGATTAAGTATTATTGTAAAATTCAGAATTAATACTATAGTGGTATGTAAAAATGTCTTAACGGAAAAAAAGAAACGTCTAGCAACACCTTCAAAATATAAAAAAAAAATAAATTGGGACATGCATGAGAAGCAAATTTACAGCCACAAATTAAAAAGAATAACTACAGTTAATTATAAATTTTACAAATAATATGTATCGTATTTGTATAGATATATACATCTTAAAATAGAACACGACTGATTGAGCAACAAAGTCTTGCAATATTTCTGCAAGCGGCTGAATAACCTGGCAACTATCGTTCTACCACAAAGAAGAAAACACGTTAAACTTGACGTGGACGAAAGCAGCTGGCCTATTTTAGTGGAAAGAAGTTCAGCGGCACTATGCGTAAAATATTTAATTCTACTGTATAATAAGTGAATAAAACGTGGTGAAATATAGAGGCTCATGTTGGATTATTAAATAAGCATGGCCAGTAAACTCGTACGTGCATACTTCTTACAAAACATTCTACAATTTAAGTCAAGCTATGCGTGAAAATGCTGATGTGTTTTTCGGTGTTTGCGTTTCATGTCGTTTATTTGCTTGAATTTTTCAGAAAATGTATGGAGTGTGGAGTTTGGTGTTGTTGGCGTCGCTTTTAAGTCAATCCGCGGATGCAGCGGCGGTTATTTCCATTGATTTGGGTTCGGAATGGTTGAAAATCGGCATCGTGTCACCGGGAGTGCCGATGGAAATCGTGTTGAATAAGGAATCTAAGAGGAAAACCCCGGCTGTTGTGGCGTTTAGAGACGGCGTGCGAACCTTCGGAGAGGATGCCGTAACTGTCGGCGTCAGATTCCCGAAGAATTCGTATAAATATGTCCTGGACCTCCTTGGAAAGCCTTATAACCACCCTCTCGTGCAAGCGTACAAGTGAGTACCTCAAATTGCTTTTTATTCCTCAATTTATAGGTTATAAGTTTGAAAGAGTTTTCCATTAATTGATATCAGGGATGTTATGGATATACCATTTCGGATCTGGATATGGATACGGATATATGTCAAACGTAATACTGGTTTCCTCGGTTCACTCGTTTAAGAGCTATGGCACCACAGACAGACAGACAGACAGACACGCAGACACACATAGCGGTCAAACTTATAACCCCTCTTTTTGCATTTGGGGTTAAAAAAACAGGAAGCTCGCTCAACACAAAGCTATGAACACTAGGTATCCTATGTCCATTTAGTCCATTACTACAAAGGGTAAGTAATCATCACAAAGAATTCCAATTGCCATTATTAAAATAGAAGTATTTTTTTTTTTCCAATTACAAGGTTTTATTGCCAGTTCCATGGTCAGTTTATGATCAATCAACGAAATAGAAAATTATAAAATCACTTGTTAGGTTTTAACAGAATCTTTTTCTTTAAATGAAACTACTAATATTTAATAAAATTGTATTTCAATTCAAACATTGTCATCACATCACTGTATTTTAGGTACTATTAGCATGTTTATAGGCACTGACGGACTAACAGTGGGCCGAAAGGGGTCGACCTGCCCTGACAGTCCCCTGGGGCAGGGGCTTCCAATGTACTCCAATTGTCCCTAAGTCCTGATGGCTAAAAATACGTTTAGTACATCAACTTCTAGTATTGGACTGGCGTCATTCAGGTTTGCCACCCTGGGTCTGAACCAGCTTAATATAATAATAATCATTTATTTTGGAAAGAAGAATCCATATAGTGTTAGTAGCTTAGTCCGCCACTGCCTATAGGCAGGAATACTGGAAACGAGTGTATAATTTTATAGCTGTAAATCCATGTCCCTTCTTAAATTTTAGGGAACGCTTCCCATATTATGAGATAGTGGAGTCGGAGCGAGGCACGCCCGAGTTCGTTCACGATGAGAGCACTCGTTTCACGCCCGAAGAGCTGGTGGCGCAGTTCCTCGCTAAAGCCAAGGACTTTGCTGAGATCAACCATGGTAAGGGCATTCTCTTTATAAAGCTCAGTTTAGACCTGCAACAACAACACAAGTCCAAGTTGCATTAAAATGTGGCGCTAGATTGATCACTTCAGATCAGAAAATCGTGTAAACTGGCCTTTACAATATCCAACACTGTGCGTTAATGACTCCATCGCCAGCTACAGGTTAATGCAGAAATCCGCACAGATGACCTAACTAGAGTGGTGACTACATTAATGGTGAATAATGTTTAATTATTAGTCTGCTAGTTTTTAAATTTCTAACTAGCTTGTTGTTTTAGTGCGGCTTCATATTTTGTTTATAAAATACTGTTACTGTTTTATGTCAACAGTTTACATCATTTTCCATTGTGTCAATAACATGAAAAACGAGAGGAATATTCTAGGAAAAGTATTTATTTTCATTGTTTGTGTTACATTTGCTGTTGTAGTGTATTGAATATTGAGAGATGTACAGTCACCAGCATTAATATATGCCACAGCGGAGCATGCAAAAATATCTGACACGTCCTTCCGGCCCTAGAAATAGAGTTGTATCAGACATTTATGCACGCTTGTTGTGTCAGATATTGGTGCTGGTGACTGTACCATCAACCAAGGTCTACTTCCCTTAAGTTGATAATCGTTTGCATGTCATAAATCAATAATGGCAATAGACATGTCTGTCAACTTGAAAGTTCGACTTTAGCAACATATCCATTTGATAGGAACTTGTTTAAAAATTAATAGTCCACCTATTTGGCTGGTGGTACCTTTAAATTTTGTCCGACCTTATCTTTATAACTCAATATTGCTTACATTGCATATAATTTTTTAGGGTTTTGTATCTAAAGGATGACAAATGGAACCCTACGGCTGTCACTCATGTGTTGTGTCACACAGCTTTTACAGCCAAACAATTTGTTTTAGGTTCCCATCTGTTACTCCCCAAAAATCAAAATTTTCATAAACCACACAGTCTCCTCATGTGTCTAATGTCCCTGCGTCGACACTGGCAACAAAATACGTCTTGCTGAAACGGCAAGAGTGAAAGCCATTAAAAGAAAATATTTGGCGCTACAATCTACACACAATATAAGCATCTTGTTGACCCCAAAAGAATACAAACGGTCAAAAAATATTTTTGAAAGGATACCGATGAAGGGGGCGCGAAAAATTTTTTTGAGCTACCCTACCGTGTGGAAGGTATCGTAGAGCTTGCTGATTAAATAAAAATACACCATATCTTTTAGTACCTACCATGTGGTGTTGGATTAGAATTACACCTCTCCATTTCTTCCGTGGATGTCGTAAGAGGCGACTGAGGATGTAGGTTAAGGTATACCGTAGGCGACAGGCTAGCAACCTGCTTTTGTCTATCCTTAAATCTAAAATTGCTTAAAGTGGCTCTGAAGCGGTAACGTTTCGTGTGCTCTGCCTACCCCATTTGGGAATACAGGCCTGGATGTTTGTGTGTATATTTTTTAGTTTTAAAAATCCTAAAGACTATGACCGTCTATAAAAGCCGTGGTGGCCTAGTGGTTTGACCTATGGCCTCTCAACCGGAGGATCGTGAGTTCAAACTCGAGTTCGCATCTCTTGAGTTAATTTCGAAATTCACGTTCATTACATTTCAAATTTACTACGAGTTTTACTTCAATGGTTTCTGTGTAGTTCCCAACTCGCACTGGGCTCGCGTGGGAACTATGGCCGAAGCCCTCTCATTCTGAGAGGAGGCCTGTGCCCGGCAGAACATTTAAGTCTCCATTACATTCGCAGGAACACAAATCAGCGAATGCGTGATAACCGTACCAGGGTACTTCAACCAGGCGGAGCGGCGCGCTATGAAGGAAGCAGCAGCCCTCGCTGGTCTTAACGTGCTTCAGCTGATCAATGACTATACCGCCATCGCCATCAACTACGGCATATTCAGGAGGAAGGTCGGTATATATTGGGCACTATGGTCAAGGACTTTAATTCGGGTACACTACATAAATACGAAATACGAAATTGCGAAAGTCGGAATCACGAACTTCAAAATACCGATTTTTATAATTCCGAATGTTTTAAAACTTCTAATATGACTATTCTGATTCTTCATATAAATCCGATTTTTATTATGGAACCTTTTCAAAGGAAAAGTCATTACGATTTTCGTTTTTAATTAATGCGATGTTACTATGACGTTTACTGTGAAATGGTTCCATGCTGAGGCATGAATTAAAGTCCTTAACCTTACTAGCTGTTGCCTTCTTCGTCGGTGTAGAATTCGGTTATCGCTATTCCGCGGAATACGCATTTTTCCGGGATAAAACGTAGCCTATGCCCTTTCTTGGGATTACTACTATCTCTATACCGGATTTCGTCTAAATCGGTTCAGCGGTTGAGGCGTGAAGAGGTAACAGATAGATAGACAGTTACTTTCACATTTATAATTATAGTAGGGAAGTGGGGATAAATGCGAAAGTTTGTAAGTCTGTTTGTGTGGTACCTCATCACGTCTAAACCGCTGAACTGATTTGGATGAAATTCGGTATACAGATAGTTTGAGTCCCGGGAAAGGGCATAGAATAGTTATTATACCGGAAAATTGCATAGTTAGGAACGAATTCTACGTGAACGGAGTTGATGGCAACAGCTAGTACTTATCCTATGTCTCTCGATCCAGATAATTGTTTATATGTACGCCAAGTCTCATTTTGATATGTTTAGCTGATACGCGTGGTTTAGTAACAAACTTCCAAACATATTGGACGCTATAGCTTAGCTATGATCTGTAGTGAATTATTTTTCATAGTGGCAGCAGTATTTGAGTCTAAGTAGACTCATATACCTACTTATGTCACGTTTTATTACTTAGCTGAATATAGGTAGTCATTCACGATGACGTGCCGTGATTCTTATTACAATGTCATTAATGTCTACTTTTGACAAAATCAGGCGTCTTCGTGGACGGCCCTAGGTATAATTAGGCAGCTTGTGTGTCCTTCTTTGCTCAGGTGCGAAGTGCGAGCGTGATCAGAGGCAAATATTTCGATAGTGTAACTATGAAATGAGTCTTTAAACTAATTTGAATGAGTATGGGTACAAATTTATTTAATTTAATTATCTTTTATTTAAAAAAATAAGATAACGAATATATAAAGTTTTCTAATGTAACCGCGCGTTGAATTAGGTAGAATCGATAAGATTAGAGACTTAAAATCGGCGCGGGTTTTTATGCAACATTTATGAAATTCACGGTGTTTTTTTTGGGAATTCCCACGAGAATTTTCGCCAAATCCTGGATTTTTTATTATCTTGTTAGGTTTTTTATTACGCGAGCGAAGCGGCGAGTAAGCTATTATATGATAAAGTCACCTGTCTGCCTGCAAATGTGAAGTGCTTTTGATTATGGACCTTCTATATTTTTCAAAGTTTCACCCGAGCAAATCGGCGGCGGGTCGCAAAAGCATTTGTATACCAAATTTTTAAGACAAAATATAAGTCATTTCGAACGTCAAATAAACCTCCCCGATATTTCATACCCCAAATGTTTTGTCTTCAAGCTTAAGGGTCTCCGCTAACTGGCGCGGGTGCACGTCTTGGTTCGGCGCGGCGTGGTTTTTTCATGTCATCTAATAGAGCAGCGCTGCGTGAGGCGGGTATCTGCTCTATTGTGACAGCACGCCGCGTTTCCGCTAAGTTGTGCACCCGCGCGAGTCTCTACAGTCACCACTCACCAGCGCCAATATCTGTAAACAAAGGGTAAATTAACATCTGATACGACTCTATTTCGAGGGGCTTTAGGACGGTTCAGATATTTTCGCACGCTTCGCTGCGACAGATACTAATGTAGTTGACACTTCGACTCAAACACTACTGCAACTATGAAAAATATTTGACTACAGATCATTGTTCGATCACTGCCTCTATAGTAATGTAAGCTGCGACAAAATCACAAAAAGTGATGATGATGATGATGATGATTATCCAACCGATTTCGGCCATGTCGACAAGTATACAGTGACAAAATGAGTTAGCGGAGGCCCTTACAAAAATCGGTGACATTGAAATTGCATAAGTGAGAAATAATACTTTTTTACATGGTCCAGGAGATCAACGAGACTCCATGGCAGGCGCTGTTCTTCGACATGGGCGCGGGCTCCACCAAGGCGGCGCTCGTTGAGTACAAGAATGTCAAGATCAAGGACAGGGGCTATGTGGAGACGGTGCCGCAGCTTCAAGTGTTGGGCGTCGCTTACGACAGGTGACCATTTTGTATAAGGCCTTGCCATGTCTCCAGGGGATGGCGACTCCATAGAGCGGCTGGTTGTGCAGGGAAGAGTGGAGGAATCAGGTCGCACGGCAGGTCACCTGTGCGCTGGACTGACCAAGTGAAGACCGCTGTAGGAAACCACGTATCTGACTGTGCAGACAGTTTGCCAACAGAGGGGTATGGCGGGAGATAGTACGGAGAGCTATGTCCGCCACCACCACCGACGCGGACGCCTCGATGTGACCACGACCGCTCTGCCTAGAGCTCCTCTCTCTCTCTCTCTCTCTCTCTCTCTCTCTCTCTCTCTCTCTCTCTCTCTCTCTCTCTCTCTCTCTCTCTCTCTCTCATCTTTCATCGTCATCATCATATCAGCCGTAGGACGTCCACTGTTGGACATAAGCCCAACCAATTAAGCCCATTATAGACCTCCAGTTGCCTCGGTTGGAAGCGGCTTGCATCCACTGCGCGACTTTAGCCAGCCAAATCAGCCGTCTAGCTAGCTGGCCGTCCTGCCATTGGCACTTCAACGAGCTAATTCGCTTGGCTATCCCATATTAACCTTTATCCCATAACTTTTCAGAACCTTAGGCGGTGTAGAAATCACCCTTCGCCTCCGGGAGCACCTGATCAAGGCGTGGGAGGCACAAGGAGGCGGCGACGTGCGAGCCTCCCCTCGCGCCATGGAAAAGCTACTCAGAGAAGCTGAGAGGCTCAAGATAGTGCTCTCAGCCAATACCGAGCACTATGCGCAGATCGAGAGCTTGTTGGACGACAAGGATTTCAAATTGCTGGTAAGGAATCTTTGACAAGGTCTAGAAATGTCCACTGTTATGACTAACTTGTGTTTACCCGCGGCTACGCACGCGTAATCAGAGATGAAGCAGTAAAATTGAAATTCCGGGAGTTTACAAAGCTCCCGTGGAAATTTTCAAAAATTATATCGTGGTCTTCATTCACTATGAAAAACAACCGGGGCAAATTACATATCTATCTATTCGCCGAATTTCATCGAAATCCGTCTTGCAGTTTTAGTGTGAAGCAGTAACAAACACACAAAAACTTTCACATTTATGATATTTGTAGGTTAGCGGCTGACGGATGCAAATTCCTTCTAAATAATATCGAATGATATACGCATTATGGATATGACTACGATAAAAAAGTGAACATAATACATAGAGTATACATAAAGTTGCAAGTCAAAAGAAAACGTCAAATCGACAAGATTAAGACATAGATACAAACACTTTGTAGTCTGAAGAGGTGATAATAGCGGCCAGCACTTTCTAAATATGCAAAATATATACTAACTGATAGTATAACAAAAACTGCATAAGTACTGTCATTTTCATATTTTTATTAAATGAGATTGTAGCTCGTAGCCCTTCTTTCATCATCATTTAATATGAGTGAGTATCAAGGGTAGTTTCATGTTCAAAACACACAGATATTTTAATTTTATCATTCAATCCATTGCAAAATTGAAGTGGCAGTCGGCGGGGCACATAGCTCGCAGGATTGATGGCCGATGGGGTCAGAAGGTTCTAGAATGGCGTCCGCGGACCGGGAGACGAGCTGTCGGTAGGCCTCCAACAAGATGGAGCGGAGCGACGGCCTGGTTAAGATCGCGGTGGATGCGGAAAGCACAAGACCGGTCTGAGTGGAGAGCCTTGGGGAGGCCTATGTCCAGCAGTGGACGTCTTTCGGCTGACATGATGATGATGATTATTTAATCCATTCATGCCAGCTGTTGTAAATCGACCTGTACCTAAATGCCACGAGTCACCGATAAATGCTGAATATTACAGGTATCCCGCGCGGAGCTAGAAGAGCTCTGCTCAGACTTGTGGGCGCGGGTGTCCTCCGTTCTGTCCCGCGCGGCGGCGGCGGGCGGCGCGAGTGCGTCGGCGCGGCTCGTGCTGGCGGGAGGGGCGGCGCGCGCGCCGGCCGTGCTGGCAGCGCTCAAGGACCAGGGCTATGAACCCTCGCGGTCCATTAACGCTGACGAGGCTGTCGCCATGGGCGCTGTATACAGGTTAGTATTAGTACCATCAGCCGAATATGTGGTCTACCACCCTAAAGCTGATAATCGTTTGCGTGTCATATCCTCCTGAGCCCTCGCATACTTTATAAAGGACCAATAAACACCAAGCATAACGGCCGAATGTACTTTATAAAGTACAAATTGTTCATTGAATGAAGAATTTTGAAATAAAATCCAAAATAACAAAGCTGGTGAACCACGTCCAGGTCGGATAAATAGTATGTCTGTTAAGAAAGTTCGGGCCTAGGAGGATAAGACAATAATGCCAATAGACGTGTCTGTCACCTTGAAAGTTCGACTTTAGTGACATATTAATTTGATCGGAATTGATAGACCACTTATTTGGCTGATGGTACATGCGCCCTTGCTTGAATAATCGGGCGTTTTGATCGCTCGGTTAACATTAAACTTTATTTCACCTATGAGAGAGTTCGATGTCAAATTACAATAAGTTCTAAAGTTACACGTCGTTACCACCCCACTTTTATTAGCACAACGGAAATACAAGCCGCAAGGTTTTTAATCATGCTAGATTAAGCATGTGTAAAGTTTTCATAAAAAAATAACTCAAAAATATCATATCTTTTAATAATACTTGCCAAAACGGTAAAGAGGAAAACAGCGCCTCAAAAAGCTGAATATACTAGCTTCGCATCAAATAAGTTTGCGTCTGATGTTAGCTACTAGTCGCGCCGCAAAGTTTTTACCTGCACCTAACATGATTTAAGGCTACCTTCAAACAAGCAAACTTAAGTGGTGTAAAGTAAATTGTAGGTGTGTACTAAAATTAGATTTTAGCTGCTAGAGGCCTTAACCCGCTCCATCACGATATGTTATAAAGTAACTTATAAGCTAAGCTGCACTCAACAAGTCAGCGTATATTTTCAATTGTGAGCCCGCTGTAGATTCTCAGAAGGACCATGGATATTAGCTCTCGCGCTCTATTTCAACCATATTAGGCTACGGTGAGTGCTCCCGCAAGTGCTCTGTATTAATTCACAAGGATGACAACCCTGATTACTGCAACTTGTGAATAGAAATTCTCTAATCGTACTCTTGTGCTAAATGCGTGTAATAAATAGGGATACGCGCTCGATGTCCTATTAATTTTGATCACGCTTCCGTTATGTTAAAAAACTGGTAAAATACAGTTAAACAGCAATGAAATAATTAATCAATGCGTATTTATTATATTTAAGGGCTTAAAACTTGTTAGTGGTGTCGTTATAATTATCATATCGTTGTTCCCAGGGCGGCGTCTCTAGCTACAGGGTACAAAGTAGCCGCTCTTAACGTGAAGGACGCAGTACTGTTTCCCATCCAAGTGGTGTTCACTCGGCACGTCGATGGAGCTGACAAATTGGTAATTATATAATTTTGACCTACAATCTATATCGAAGGGCAGCAATGGAAATGCACATTTTAGTAATTATAAGTAAAATGGATCGCGGCACTGGCCACCGTTTGTGTATAATAAGTATTACCCTTTTTGGAGAATCGAAAGAAACTAACTATCCCACAGAACTTTAGATAGCTGATAAACCATTGCAGTTGATTCGTGCTTTATTGAGTTTGCTAGAAATGTGTTCTGAATTATTATCTCCATTTTCGGACTTACTAAAAGATTTTCTTCAAAATTTCAGGAACAGGTGAGGTTATATTTATTTCACTTCTTATTCTGCATAAAATGAAGTGTTTCGGTTGAGGGTAATTTAAGGGTAGTTTTGTTTTTTAATACTCGTGTGGCAGTTTTCTTATAAGCTTATAACCAACCTGTTTTGCCAGGTGATTCTATATTTGCAGAAAAATGTGTGGGGCAATATTAAAGGAGAAAATAGTCCGATAAAGCTAAAAGTTAGCAACTTTGGCTCTCTTGGGACTGCTAGCGAATATTCTGGTTTATTACTAGCCGTTGTGTCGGACGCTGTCTTATTCTTAAGATTTTAATGTACCGTTCTTACTAAACTTTCTTGTTACAGATTAAAAGAACGCTCTTCAGCCCAATGAACCCCTACCCGCAAAAGAAAGTGATCACATTCAACAAACACACAGATGACTTCTCATTCCATGTCAATTACGCGGAGTTAGACCACATTCCCCCCACTGAACTCCTGAACATTGGTTCATTGAACCTCACACAAGTTGTATTAACCGGAGTAGGTGCAGCCCTGAACAAACATACCGGCGACAACGTCGAACACAAGGGCATCAAAGCACACTTCAATATGGATGATTCTGGTGTACTAAACCTTGTCAATGTTGAATTTGTCGCGGAAAAAACTGTGACAGAAGAAGAAGATAAAGACAGTACGCTTTCCAAGCTTGGAAGCACTATTAGCAAACTTTTCGGCTCCGATTCAGAAACACCGGAGAAACCAGAGGAGAAACCGGAAGAGAAGGCACCAGAAACCGAAAAGAATGACACGGCAAAAGCCAATGAAACTACAGCTGAAAAACAGAATGCCACCGATTCAGATAGCAAGCCGAAACCGAAAGTAGTTGTTCTAAAGGAACCTATTAAAACCGACGAGCAAGTGCTGGTTTTACAGCCTTTATCATCAGACCAGTTCAAAACATCCAAAGCTAAGATTTCTGAATTAGACACTATCGACAGAAAACGGGCTGAGAGGGAGTCCGCATTAAACACTCTAGAAGCTTTTGTAGTTGATGCACAAATGAAGATGGACATGGAAGAATTCGCTGAATGTGGAACACCTGAAGAAATTGAAGAAGTAAGAAAACTCTGCAGTGAAACCTCTGAATGGCTCTACGATGATGGTTACGAAGCACCCACAGAAATGTATGAAGAAAAACTAGCTGTGATCAAAGAAAAAACCAATCCTATATTTTACAAACATTGGGAGCATAGAGAGAGACCCGACGCAGTTGCTGCTTTACGTAGCATGCTCAATACGTCCAATGAATTCCTTAAGTCCGCAAAGAATTTTACGCCGGAAGTTAATCCAGAAAAGGACATGTTCACGCAAGTAGAGATTACAGTACTTGAGAAGAAGATAGATGAGACTAAATCTTGGCTTGACAAATCAATCAAAGAACAAGACGAGCTGAAGAAGAACGAAGAAATTAAGCTAACCATTGATAGTATTAGAGAAAAGATGGCTAATTTGGACCGAGAAGTGAAATATCTCGTAAACAAGATGAAGATTTGGCGCCCGAAGAAACCGGTTAAAAAGGAAACTGATAATAAAACCGAAGAAACAATTATAGAAGGTAAAGAAGGTGAGAAGGTAGAGGAGACCCAAGAAGAAAAGCCAGCGACTGAGGAAATTCCAGAGCAAGAGAAACAGACAGAAGATTCTGGCGGAGAGACGAGCGAGGTGCCGCAGTTAGCCGACGGCAATGACGAACATTCCGAGTTATAATAGTGAGGTGTATTAATTAGTCTAATTTATTTTTTACCTTCGGTGTCTGTGCGAATTGTTCGCTTTTCGTATTATAAAAAAGTTTTTGTTTTTCTATTTATTATTAGAACAGGTAGATTCATTAAATCTTAATGACATACCTAGACATTTTCCCCGTACATTAAAAACATGACAACGTTGGATTGCTACAGTCACCAGCACCAATATCTGACACAACAAGCGTGCATAAATATCTGATACGACTCTATTTCTAGGGCCAGAAGGACGTGTCAGATATTTTTGCACGCTCCGCTGTGGCAGATATTAATGCTGGTGACTGTACAAGACGTACGTAGTTTTTTTTTAAATTATTGCTTACGTATATAAAACCAGTGAACAATCACCTACTTATTCTGAGTGCACGTTATGATTACGATCTCAATATCGGATTTATTATTATTAAAAATACGAAGAGCGGGCATTTAATGCGATTACAACAAATCTCAACTAGATTTACGGCCGCCTTTTTTCCTTCTATTCCAAAATTCTATTTATTGTTGTCTATGGTTTGGTTATTTTTTACAAATTACTTTTTTATACAAGCGCGGCTTTTCTTGTCTATGGCTAACGCGGTGACCCCAAAACAGCAAATGACGCGAGAATGTTAACGTATTTATAAATGTAATTTTATGTGATATAATATAAATGGCTATAGATTTATGAGAGTTTTCCTGCAATAGACAGGGTAGGCATTTATCGGATTCTTAATTTGGTGGCTCTGTTACACATCGGACCATCGTAATACTTGATTCACGTTACTCTAGTGCTCTATGGTTTAAGTACGAAACTGGGTCAAGCTACTGGATTAAATGGCTAAAGTATGTGGTTCAGGTGTAGAAGTTAGTTTGTTGTGTTTGATTGATTGCCGCTTCGGACAACGATTTGTAAGAGAGCCATAATAATGCTCACTATGAGATTCAATATTGTGGTCATTGATGATGAATTAAAACTTAGCCTTCCTACCTTTTTCGTTTGTCTGGCACAAAGAGATTCAAAACTAAGTGCTAAGTATCTATAGTATTTATTTTAATTGTATTACAATCTTGTAGTATGCTATTCCAGAAGTGAGAAAAGTATCGCTACGTAACTTGAATGAAGTTCTGTCTGTAGCAGAAAAACTGTGTGCAACAATGTATGAGTTTTAAGAAAATGTACCTAATGTCTTAAGTGATATGTCAACATTCAGTCGCAAAAGAAATACATTATACAATGAAGTAATTCTGGTTTTATTTTCGCATCTTTATGAATGGAACTGAGAAATAGCAGCACAACTTTCATTGCGTGCCGACGTGATCATCGCGCAATGGTTATCTCGTAGCGCAAGCAATGGAGACAGAAAACTCGGCTCCGCCGATGATCGCACTAACAATTAGTCGTAGTTTCGCTGTAACTATCGTTTAGTTAGCCAATCAACATATTACAATAAGTAAAAAAAAAAAGTTATTAGTGGTGTTAATTTGTTGAAAATTTGTATGTTGTTGTAGTTTTTTTTTTTTTTTAGCAAAGTACATAAGTAGATTAGTAAGTGTATCCTAAATGCATGGTTACTTTAAAATGAAAGTGCATAAGTGTTATTTATGTTTACTTAAATAATTATTGTGAACGATTAATTATCAATTGCTGAGAAGCTGTAGGGTTGGTTCTGCTTGTGTCTCCCGAATCAGCCAGTATGTTGTTAATGAGCGGTTAAATACAGTCGCCATAAGGATGGGGCGTTGATTGCATTTCATTAGCTGTTACGACTAGATGTTTGGGGCGGTGAAGAGGTTGATTCGATCTTCTGAGTTTCCAAAAACCGACTTGTTTCGCCTGATTGATAGCTGGCATTACCACGATGAAAAATCATTCTTCATTTCTGGATATTTTTTCGTATTTCTTCGAAGACTCCCGGCAAACAAATGGTCGTGTACAACTCAGAATTAAGTGTTATACGTTACTCTAGAGGTACTGTAGCTACATGGCCATTAATACCAAAAAACAGGCTACCATTTGTTTCAAAGTGCTATTGCACGAGTTACTTTAGTACGTAAGCGTAAATCCAGAATTCGTCACCTATGTAGATATTATAAACCGCTTTTGACTCGCCGTGATTGTATTTTTTATTTTCTTGCACCATACAACGCGAACCTCTTTGTAAATTTCAAAAATGAGGGATTCATCGCGAACAATTTTTTTTTGCAGTCGAATGTTCATGTATAATCTCTTATTTATGCACGTCATACTTATTCCCAGATATGCCTCTATTTCGTGATATTTTATGTAACATGACGTTCTTGCATTGTTAGTTTTCGCACAGCATCGAATCGCGGAACAACAACCGATTTCAGGCGTCTTTCTTTGAATTCCTCCGAGAGCATATGACGTCCACGATTGAACTCACAAAGTCAGTGACAGACAATTGTCTTCGATTGGGTTTCATCACCAAATGATAGAGTTCGTTGATCGATGTAATATTAAAATCATCGTACCTATAAAAAATGTCACGAATGAGTTCCACTTTTGCTTGCAACGGGTTGATATTCTAAAGCCGCCAAAAACAAAAGAATAACGTACTAGTTGGTTAGGAAAAAAAAAACTGTAAATACCGGCCAATATTAAAAAAGGTCAAAATTTACCATGCATGGTGACGGCTTTTAAATGAGTTGATTTTTCCGTTTCCGGATTCATAAGTAGCAACCCTTGTAGCAACCTTGTAGTAATTTTACAAGTACCTATTGTTTACAAACTATAAACCAATACCATTATAAACCAAGTTACTGTTAAATATAGACGCGGCAATGTGCGAAATATCCGTTGAAATTCGACAGAACGTCTGTATACGTATACATAGATGGACAAACCAAAATCATGCGCGCAAACTTGATGTAAAAAGTTGTGGGACTTGTAATTTATATTGCAACATGATATTACAAATACGGTACAGGTCCAGGGCTATTATTAGTATCACATTCCCCGAGTCGTTAATTAAAACGGATGGTAATGATATAATTAAAAATGCTGATGAACGAACCCCGCACAATGGTCCTGTCACACTTTATAAGAGGACATTGAGTAATATGCGTACGAGTGTAGTTTATTCAATCATGACGTTCATACATCTGTTATGTATTTTGCTTGTTAACAGTATTTACTTTTTGCTTTTTATTTAAGTATTAGAATGTTTGCTTAAACTAGTCTATCTTGGCCGGCAAGTCGGCAAGCCACTGCAAATGAGACTTCATGTAAAAATCGAGTCACATAGATACTGATGCCAGAGCTTGCAGTAATCTAGATTCTAGATAAAATTATTTGTAGATGATATGCTCGGAAATAGTGCTCGTAGGTATATAACGTTTCATCCCATAGGGACCGAACTAGCGTATGTACTTGGGTACTTTTCTTTCATCCATTACTACACGCTGCTTTTGGGAATCCACTTTACCATTCCATCATAGCCTGCTTGTCAAGATGGAAATAGGAGAATTATACCTGCTGAGAAAATACTTATTGCTTTGGTGAAATATATGGAGATTGGAGAATCAGTTTTGATAAGGAAGTTACATACACTATATCTACGTAGACGATAATGTTGAAATTTTAGGTTAAATACTTATGACAATGTGTTACCGAATTATGAAATTACTGGTACAGTGCAGTACACTGGTAAGAATAGAAGTTACTTGTAAATCTTGAATAGCTTTACCTTCCTTCCCACGCAGATTTGTGTAATTAAAGGAAACCTAGTTAAACAGATTTATAGAATTAAGATTGATTTTTTGGAATCTTTTTGTATTTTTTATTTCAATTCCAAATTTTTTGTTACTTTTACGGTCATCCCGTAAAACCTATAACCAGCGGTCCAGCGGTGGTGTAGCGGTATAGCACACGGCACGGAATGCCAAGGACCTGGGTTCGATTCCCAGCGCTGGTCTTATTTTTGTCCAGCGGTGGTGTAGCGGTATAGCACACGGCACGGAATGCCGAGGACCTGGGCTCGATGCCCAGCGCTGGTCTTATTTTTCTGGTTTTTCTGTGTGTATGTACTTAAGGGATG